>NW_005871464.1:111995-143188 GCF_000147115.1 Myotis lucifugus | reverse complement strand
CCTAACCCCTCTGCCTGCCTGCCTGATAGCCCCTAACCGCCTCTGCCTGCCTGTCTGATCGCCCCTAACCCCTCTGCCTGCCTGCCTGATAGCCCCTAACCGCCTCCGCCTGCCTGCCTGATCACCCCTAACCACTCTGTCTGCCTGGCTGATTGCCCCTAACCCCTCTGCCTGCCTGCCTGATCACCCCTAACCACTTTGCCTGCCTGCCTGATTGGCCCTAACCATTCACTTGCCTGCCTGATCGCCCCTAACCACTTCTGTCTTGGCCACCCGCCAAAGCGATTCATCCAGAAGGATGTCCGGAATGACAACCGGAAGTCGATTGGCGGTCTGGGCTAATTAGCATATTATGCTGTTATTATTTATAGATTGTATTATTTTCCCATATGAACAACTATTAACCTACTTTTGCCCCCCCCTGTACATTTGTATTTAAATGATGATAGACTTTTTATGTGCATTTGGAAAGAATAAATACACAGAGCAGGACTTCTCTCTTAGGGGAGTTAAAAAGAGGATGATTTTATATTTTATGCCATTTGAATTATTTTTAACAACACAAATGTCATTATATATTATTTATATTATAAAAAATAAGTTCACTGTAAGAAATACAAAGAAAATAAATAGAAAATTCCAAATAACTTTGTAGGGTGAAGAAAGGGCCATGAAATTGTAAGCAGAACTATTCCTTAACGAGGCAGGAAAAGTTTTATTGGATTTATTTCAGTTTAGCCATAAAAGTGAAATGAAACTGTCAAAGCAGAAACTGAAAATGTGCAGAGATTCACTACCAAGCTCTGATTTGCAGGTTTTCTTTGTATTAACTAAAGATTCATTGTTAACTGGGAAAATGATGAGAAAACAGGGGAGTGGTTCTTAAATACCAGAGTCCTATGAATGCAGAGGGCTTGCGGGTACCTGAGGGACCCTCGAGTTCATGAAGCAATACTTCCCTATTACATGTGGCCCAGTCCCATCTATCCCACTGCATCAGTGGGTTTAATGGGTGAAGTGTCAAAGGTTATAAGATAAATAAGTCCCGGGGAAGAAATGTACTGTGATGATTATAGTTAACAATACTAGTTGTATTTTTAAAGTTGTTAAGAGAGCAGATCTTAAGAATTCTTATCCACCCCCCCCCCCCATAAAACCCCCCCACTGTAACTAGACTTATTGCAGTCATTATTTTGAAATATATACAAACATCGAATTTAGTTTGTGCAGCTAAAACTAATATAAGTTCATATGTCAATTGTATCTGAATTTAAAAAATGCTGTTTGAGACCCATCCGTGGGTTGTAACCTGTGGACTGTAAACACCAGTCCACAGGCCCACTTCTTAGCGATGAATGGGGCTGCCAATGGTCCTTCTAGTCCACCTGGAGGGACTCATCTCCACATCCACTTGCAAGGAGCCCACTGCGACCCTGGCTCAGACACACCTCACCCTTTCCTGCAGCCACGTCTTTGCAAACATGACTCCTCTCCTGGATGGTCTTTTCTAGTAAAACGCGCATCCTGTGGTCACAAAGGGCTTTCTCTTGCCTCGTCAGCTGTGCCCTCCTCTGTGCTCTCAAGCCATCGAGAATGAAAAAGTTTCATTCCCATTAATGTAACACATGTACAGAGTGTACAATCTCTAAGAAAGCTACAAGGCTTAGAGTAAAGCACAGGCCCACTGCACTCCAACTCCAGCTCCCCCAAAACCACGACTCACGGTTTCTCCCAGCATTAATTCTGCGTCTCACTCCTTATCCATAAATAACATGCTTATGCTGCTATGTATTTCAATTTAAATGCTATCAAGCACTTCCCATGATGAAGTGTGAATATTTAGCTATTTTTACTGCCTTCCTTTCTCTCCTAATTGTCCTTCCCCCACTATCGTTACATAAAGATTTTTAGTTGAAGAACATTCATGATGTACTTGATAATGGTGATTAACATTGTTTACCTTGGGTTATAGTTTCTTCTTGTATGCCTTAAATGTTTTCTGAAATTAATAAATACTTTTATTATTTGTTTTCTGACAAGGTAACTTTTAGGCAAACAGCTGAAAGAAGAAGAGGAGGGAATCATGGGGAGACTTGGGAGAAGAGCATTCCATACAGCCGATTTCTTGTTCAAAGGCCCTGGGTGCGATTGTGCTGGGAGTGTCTGAGACACAGCCAGAGGTCCATGTGGGTGGAGAAGAGTGACAAGAGCAAGGGGAGTACCTGATGTAGTAGAAGAGGTGGACCTGGCAAAACCACGGAGGGCTAGTAGGCCTGGTGACAACTTTGGATTTTATCCTGAATATCATGGGAAGCCAATGGAAGATTCTGAGCAGAGGGATGACATGGTCAAACTGCTGTTTCTAAAAGACACTCAGAGTGCTGTAATGGGCAAAGGCGTCACTGTAGCGGAGGTGTAAGCGGGAGGCCAACGGAGAGGCTATTGCTGCAGTCCAGGGAAGAGACGATGGTGGCTTGGACCGGAGGGTAGCAGTAGAACAGATCATTTGAATTCTGGATATATTTTGAAGGTAGAATTGATAGAACTTGCTAATAGATTGGATGGGAATGTGAGATAAGAGCCCATTAATTCCTATTTGCCCCTTTCCATGTAATAAAGAATAGAAACGGAGGGATCAAGAACTCCAGTGACTTGTGCCAGGCTACTCAGCTAATTAGAAGGAAAGTACCTATGCTATGGCCTGGCACATAGTAGGCACTCATGTTTATTTTTTTCACCAATAATCAATCAACTAACTAACCATCTAACAAATTAACCAAGAGTATTTATGGGCATTCACATTGTTTCCAGTTTCATGGAAACAGAAATGATAACACTTGTTATAATGACATCATCAACAACATTTACTGAGTGGCTGACATCTGTTAGTTACTTTTCATATATTGTCTCATTTAATCCTTATAACACCTAATGGGAACTATATTACTATTACCTCCACTTAACAAAGCAAATGAAGGCTCAGAGAAGATAAAATCACTCCCAGAGCCACACACAGTAAATAGATCAGCCAATATTTAAACTCAGCTCATCTTAGACCAGTGATGGCGAACCTATGACACGCGTGTCAGAGGTGACATGCGAACTCATTTTTTTGGGTTGATTTTTCTTTGTTAAATGGTATTTAAATATATAAAATAAATATCAAAAATATAGTCTTTGTTTTACTATGTTTGCAAATATCAAAAAATTTCTATATGTGACACAGCGCCAGAGTTAAGTTAGGGTTTTTCAAAATGCTGACACGCCGAGCTCAAAAGGTTCGCCATCACTGCCTTAGACCATATGCCTGTGTCAGAAGACCTTATGATGTGACTAGGGGACATGACAGGAGGGTGTATTAGCAAAGCAGTGCATCTTCTGTGCTCTAAAAACTGAATATGTTTGATTTTGAAATATGAGTAGGATTCAGAATGAGGCGAAAGAAGAGGAAATCCAAAATGCTGGGGTTGGTAAGGGTACTACAGTCTAATCAAAGACAGAGATCGATATGGATGCCACTGGGAGGGGTCAGAGAGAAGCCTGGCCTGGCTGTATTATAAGGTTCCAGCTGAGAATTGGGTTACACCTCCAGTTCCTGGCCTACCCAATGATACCCAGAGTTCCCAGTGGAGAAACTGTGTTTTCTATTAATTAGGGTAGAGGCCAACTTAAGGCCTTTATAGGCCCTACGTACCCTTAGTTTTAGGGAGTCCCACCCCACATCATAAAAATATTAAAATGCATTCAGAACTCCCATTAAATACAATTTATATATAACTATACACAACAGCAGGATTTTACAATATACGTCATTTAGTCCCAGATTTGCTGAGGCCCTAGGACAAAATATACTAACTTCCAAAGTGAGGTGAAGCTATGCAGAACTAATAAAAAAAGGTTTCAAAAGCCTTCACTTACATTGAGGGTACAAACGAGCCAGAATTTTGGAGGATAAGGGAGGTCTTTTAGTGAGAATTGTTGGTGAGTCCCACTCATCTGCCTTTAAGGGAAGATATGGGGCATCTGCCCCTTCCTTTCACATCAAGTCTAGAGGGAGGGGCTTTAAGGAGACCACTCAGAAAGCTTAAATGTTTCCCCCATAGTTTGAGCAACACTGTGGTCTGGAGTCTAAGGTATAGCCCTGAAATCAAGAGTGTGACAATAGCTGGCTAGCCTCCCGACAGTGGAACTAGGGACAGTATGCTGCATGCATGGCCAGCACCCTCAGAACATGTTTAGAGAAAGGAGGCACAGGTGTCTCCCACGGACCAAGATGCGTGCACAGCACACCTGGCATAGGTTGTCTTAGGCCTTGACCAGCCGTCCATGTGAAGGGCCAAGTGAATTGCTAGACTCTCAAGAGAAAGAGAAGAAAGAAACCTTCAGGGGGAAGACATCACAACAGAGAAAGTGTCCGTTCCTCTCTGATGCCAACTCCTGATGACGTGAGCCTGTCTGCACTTTTCTCTCTTTGCTCCCTTTGCCCCTCAGCCATGGTTATCCCAGTGTGAAAGGAGCTGAAATGTGAAAAACAATAAAAGGAAGTAGCTAACCACGTGTTCCCCCAACACCTGGAATAAATTTAAAGGGAACCAAACAAAGTGCTTTATGAATACAGCTCAAGAGTCATGCTTGTTCCACCAAATGGTTATGAATATGAGTTAAATTTAGTTGACACATAGTTACATGTTGTTGACAATTGAATGCTTGCTAATTTTGACTTTGTAGATTTTTAGAAATATTTTGGAGACAACACCTTGTTTTACTCTCACATCTTAAAATATTTTCATAGGGCCTTAAAAGGCTTGTGTGTCCAATAGTACATAAGGGGTAGAATGGCCAGGGGACGTATGGCCAGAAGATCTCTGGACTTGGATTATAAAGTCTGGCTCCAACATTGAGGTTTGTGACTCCAGGCAAGTCAGTTCTCATCTCTGGGCCCTGCACAGGTTGACCCCTTCTGTCCTGAATGGCTCTAAGACTCACATCGCTGGGGTTTTATTGGTAGCTTCTGGGGACTGACATAGTTCATTTAAATAAATGTTTGTTTGCTTAATGAATGAGCTAGTGACAGCTGGATTCCACCCCACCCTAAGCTCTCCTAATGTTGCCCTTGTGTCTCTTTGGATCACCAGGTATCAGGTTGCCTCTGGGAGAGAGGAGGAATCTGCTGCCCTGAGGGTGGGCAGGCATCGCAGACATCCTACCTTATTGAGGGTGTTGAGAGCTGCCTGGGCTGCTGTGAGTGCGGGCTCTGCTTTGGCCAGGTCTTCTTCACAGTCCTTCTGCTTCTGCTGCACCTCCAGCATGATGAGGGCCACCTTCTGCTCCTCCTCGTCCGCCATGGCTTTCTCTCGGCTCACCTTGTCAGTCTCTACGCCCACCTCCTGAATCAGCTTGTCTGCATCTTCATTCTTCTGCTTCAGCTCCACTTCCTGTGTGGCCAGCTTGGCTTTCAGATCATCCACCTGCAACGGAGAAGCACCAGGCTTATTGGGAGTCAAGGGACTTCGGACACAGCCCTGGGGATCTGACCCTGCAGAGCAGAGAAGAATGCCAATTCTTCTCTGATGCGAAGGTGCAAAGCTAAGCTCGTAGCTGGGACCAAGCTCCCAGACCCGGGGAAGGAAAGGAACCTACAGTCAGTGTGGTGGAAGGCTCTCAGCACACACACTGTCACCTGTCTTTCTCCTTGATGCCCAAATGACTCAGGCTGCTTCTCACTGATATTGGTGCTTGTGTCTCATAAAAATTCATGTGCCTAACATAATATCTTGCACATAGTAGGCCCTTCATGAATATGTCATTGTTTAATTGAAATTGGCCATTGTGGAGTATAACAGGAATTTAGGAAGCAATAAAAAGCGAGCGTCTACTGTGTATCCTGAGAGAGTGAGTATATGGACAGTGGCCAGACCGTATATAAAAGTAGAACTCTGATCTACACTAGTAGCCACTTGCCCAGGAAACCAACTACCTCCACAAAACAGCTCAGGAGGCCAGCCTGCTGTCAGTCAGACTTGTAGGAAGTCAGACAGCTGTCTAAGTAACGATCCAAAAGACAAACCATAACCTTTGTAACAACTGACCCAGAATGGCCAAGACGATTGATAACTGACAACTTCCTTAATTTTTGTCTCTGTTTCCGACTTAGGACCAGCTGGAGGAAGTCAGATGCTCACCCCTGATGGATCAGACGGACGTCCCCTTCTAGTCAGCCCGCCTGCACCTGCCCCAGCCAACAACCTCCACCAGGACAGAGCCAGGCCTCCTGTCCTTCCACTGTACAGCTCTACCACTGCCCCTCCCACCTGCGGGTCTCAGCCAAAATGCAAATGATGTGGCTGACTCCCTTGCACGAGCAAGCTCTGAATAAAGAGCTTTCCCTTGTTCTCAGTTGATTGGTCTTCATTTATGTCCACAACCCAGTTTGACCAAGCTGAAGTGGGACAGCAAGGGTCCAGATGAGCTGGGTTCGCCATCCAGCCTCCACGTTTATATGCAGGTTGGAGGCAGTGATGGGAATATCAGCACCCAGGAAACTGTCCATTTCTCGGATCAGCTGGAGAGAGGGGAATGGTTTTTTATGTACATTCGGTTCAGAAGAATGTGGTGGCTCTGATGTAGCATCAGCCTTGCCTGGGTACTGGTTAGAAATGCAGGGTCTCGGGCCCACGCCAGACCTATGGAATCAGGAATTCTGGAGCTGGGGCCCTGCAGCCTGTCTCAACAGGCTCTCTGGGTGATTCGGATGCTCCCCCAGGTTTGAGAATCACTGGCCTAGTGTTATGGCCCTTTCATATGCAAAGAGAACACTCAGATCTATTTATTTCTGGAAAGTAAAAAGCCACTGTATTTGCAATAGGCCCCATAAATTACATCCAGAATGACCTCTTGTTTCTCACTTTTCTGCAGTCTATTTCACACAACAACCGAAGATTACTTCAGAGCTCCTAGAACACGTTAAGCAGATTCAGCTGCTTTATGATGCAAAATACATAAGGAGAAATATAAGACGGAGGCTGGGGCGTGCCGATAATTCCCTTTTCATGGCAGATCAAAAGAAAAGAAAAAGAAAGCAGAAGAAATGAATGCTCTTTAATTTTGTGTATTCATGGGGACTGGGGACTTTGCATTAACCCCGGATGGAGGCCTGCTCCCTAGAGCACGTCCTATATCCCCATGTTGGAAGGTTAATCCATTTCCATCTCCTGTGGCTCAGCTGCAGAGTTCTCTCCACAAGGACAAAGATGCAATTGTAAATCAAAATGATTGAACCATATAATCACTCCAGTCAGCAAACACCACAGTAACTTTTTGTTCCTTTTTAAATCTTGGGAGATTTGAGAAAATTGAAGTGGTTTTTTTTCTTTGTTGTTTGTTTTATTGATTGCAGATATGGCTTCTGACCTCAGACCCAAGGTAAGTAATCACCTGCATGTGAATGGGAGCTTTATAGCTCTTAAGCGGTGACATGGAGTGACAGGAGGGACCTGCCAGTCAGAATTAGGCCATTCCCCGCTAAGCTATAGAGAAGGCATAACTCAGGTTCATTTCACGGCTCTCCTGCAATGGAACAGGACATAGAATAGTTCGCTGGCAATTTTGCTCCTCTCTGTTCTCTTACTCAGAGCATTCGAGCCATCCTCTGATCTCTTCTTACTTAGACACCCCCACCCCGGGAAAGGAAGAGTGCCATGAGCACGGAGGGCCCCCTTCCTCACTCAGTCTGGCCAGCTTCATGTGTGGCAAGTGGGGGGATGTTGTCTGAATGGGATGTTGACAAAATTGTGGTGGGAGACGCTCCCTTCTTCAAGGATCAAGTTCCTTATGCTACAAAGAGATGTCAAGCTTCCCAGGACCTTCTCCCCGGAGCTCTAGAAAAAGGAGAGGGAACCCAGGACAACCACAGCAAAAAATACTCCACCAAGGTTTGGAGGCCTAAAAATAAATAAATAAATAAATGATAAATTTAAAACAAGGATTGGAGGCCTAGAGGTATCTTCTTTCTCTCTTTCTTTCTTCCCTCTTTTCTTTCTTCCCTCTTTTCCTTCTCCCTTCCTTTCGTTCTTTCTTCATTCTTCTTCCTTTCTTTCTTTCTTTCTTCGTTCTTTCCTTCTTTCTTTCTCTCTTTCTTATTTTCATTTAAATTCTTTATTGTTTAAAGTATTACATAAGTCTCCTTTTCCCTTCACTGAACTCTCCCCTGCCGCTCTCACCTCCCAGCACATGCACTCACCCCACTACTGACTGTGTCCTTTGGTTATGCTCATATGCATGCACACAAGTCCTTTGGTTGATCTCTTACCCTTCACCCTCTCCTTTGCCTTCCCTCTTAGGTTGGATGGTCTATTTGATGCTTCTCTGACTCTGGCTCTACTTTTGTTCATCAGTTTATGTTGATCATTATATTCCACAAATGAGTGAGATCAGGTGATATTTATCTTTCTCCGACTGGCTTATTTCACTTAGCATAATGTTCTCTAGGTCCATCCATGTTGTTGCAAATGATAAGAGTTCCTTCTGTTTTACAGCAGTGTAGTATTCCACTGTGTAGATGTACCACAGTTTTCTAATCCACTCATCTGCTGATGGGCACTTAAGCTGTTTTCAAATCTTAGCTATTGTAAATTGTGCTGCTATGAACATAGGGGTACATATATCCTTTCTGACTGGTGTTTCTGATTTCTTGGGATATATTCTTAGAAGTGGGATCGCGGGGTCAAATGGGAGTTCCATTTTTAATTTTTTGAGAAAACTCCATACTGCTTTCCACAGTGGCTGCACCAGTCTGCATTCCCACCAGCAGTGAAGGAGGGTTCCTTTTTCTTCCCGTCCTCGCCAGCACTTGTCATTAGTTGATTTGTTGATCATAGCCATTCTGACAGGTGTGAGGTGGTACCTCATTGTTGTTTTGATTTGCATCTCTTGGATGATTAGTGACTTTGAGCATGTTTTCATATGTCTCTTGGTCTTCTGAATATCTACTTTCGAAAAGTATCTAATTAGGTCCTTTGCCCATTTTTTGATTGGATTGTTAATCTTCCTTTTGTTAAATTGTATGAGTTCCCCATAAATTTTGGAGATTAAACCCTTATCGGAGATAAAATTGGTAAATATGTTCTCCCATACAGTGGGCTTTCTTGTTGTTTTGTTGATGGTTTCTTTGGCTGTGCAGAAGTTTTTTATTTTGATGTAGTCCTATTTGTTTACTTTCTCCTTATTTTCCATTGTCCCAGGAGCTGTATCAGTAAAGATATTGCTACAACATATGTCTGATATTTTGTTGCCTATGGATTCTTCTAAGATTTTTATGGTTTCCCATCTTACGTTTAAGTTCTTTATCAATTTGGAGTTATTTTTGTGTATGGCAAGCATGTCAAACTCAAAGGCTAACACAGGCCAAATAAACAAGGTTTAAGTTTATATGGGCCACAATAAAACAAAAGCTTCAACTTTCATAGAAACGTAGATATATTTTGATAGAGACATGTTGAATACAAAGGGCTGAAATAAATGAATAATCATTAACATAAAATAATAGAGTGTTTTAATAGAAATTAATATTTTTTCTTGAACATTAACTTACCAGACACTGAATAACTGCACAAATTAACAAATGTAACATAAATAAGCCTATTTTTCTTGTTCTCCAAAAGCAAAATATTTCCTGTTATGCACACTGAACAAGTCAGTACAGGACTAATGACGTGGCAGTCGGCTGCTAAAATATTCGCTGCTAGTATTAGTGGAGAGAAATGGTGCGCCTACGCATAAGGTGCATAAGAGAAATGAATGCAACACGATTATAGTAATCAGTCATTAGTGAATGTTGTTGTTCATTATTAATAATTATGTATAACAGGATATTGTAAAAATTAAGTTATGAAATTTTTATTAAAACATTTCTTACATACCGTTATATTGACTGGGCCACAAAAATATTAGTTGTAGGCTGCATGTGGCCCAGGCAGGCCATGAGTTTGACATGCTATGTGTATGGTGTAAATAGGTGGTCTAGTTTCATTTTTTTGCATGTATCTGCCCAATTTCCCCAACACCATATTGAAAAGACTGTCTTTACTCCATAGTATGTCCTTGCCTTCTCTGTCAAATATTAAGTGAACATAATGGCTTGGGTCAATTCCTGGGTTCTCTGTTCTATTCCATTGGTCTATATGTCTGTTCTTGTGCCAGTACCAGGCAGTTTTGAGAACAGTGGCTTTGTAATATAGCTTGATATCTGGTATTGTGATCCCTCCAACTTTGTTCTTCTTTCTCAAGATTGCTGCAACAATTTTGGGTTTTTATTCCATATGCATTTTTGGAGAGTTTGTTCTATGCCATTAGTATTTTAATGAGGATTGCATTGAATCTATAGATTGCTTTGGGTAGTATGGGCATTTAATGATGTTGATTCTACCAATCCATGAACACAGTATATTCTTCCATTTGTTTATTTCTTCCTCTATCTCCTTTTTCAATATTCTGTAGTTTTCTGAGTATAGGTCTTCTACCTCCTTAGTGAAGTTTATTCCTAGGTATCTTAATTTTTTTTGTTGCAATGCTAAATGGGATTGTTTTTTTAGTTTCTCTTTCTGTGAGTTCGTTATTGGTGTACAAAAAGGCCATAGATTTCTTGGTGTTATTTTGTATCCTGCCACATTGCCGAATTCATTTATTAAGTCTAGTAGTTTTTTGATGGAGTCTTTAGGGTTTTCTATGTACAATATCATGTCATCTGTGAATAATGGCAGTTTTACTTCTTCTTTTCCAATTTGGATGCCTTTTATTTCTTCTTCTTGTCTGATCACTATGGCTAGCACTTCCAGTACTATGTCGAACAGGAATGGTGAAAGTGGGCGTCCCTGTCTTGTTCCTGTTCTTAGTGGAAATGGTTTTAGTTTTTGCCCATTGAGTATGATGTTGACTGTAGCTTTATCATATAAGGCTTTTATTGGTATCTTCTTTCTTAGCTCTGAGTTCATATGGTTACCCAACACTTTCTGATAGGAATTTGGACTTCAAGCAAGCTTTCCTCTTAGACGTGGATGTTTCCATCTATCCTATATAATAATACCCTAATATGCAAATCTGTTCCCACAGGGGGAGCACCGGTTGCTGTGATGCGCACTGACCACCGGAGGGCAGACACTCTGGTGGGAGCCCCTCCCACCTCTGCGGCAGTGCTAAGGACCCCTTGGGGACCTTCCCTGAGGCTGCAAGAGGGCTCAGGCCGGGCCGAGGGACCCCCCCACCCACCCAGTGCATGAATGTCGTGCACCTGGCCTCTAGTACTAGATATTTGTTATGCTCCCCTGTTCTGATAATATATAGTTTGATTTTCCTTCTGAGAACTCCACCTTCCTCAGAACTTATAGTTTGGGTGGGATTGACTTCAGCAATGGTCCTTGGATCCTGGCTTGGCCAATGAAAGCATCCAAGTCACAGAGATTGGTTCAACTGTGGGTAAACTAATGACCCAAAGAGGCCAATTAGAGCCACTGGCCGTTAACCCAGGAACTTGGCTGAAAATAGCAGGAAAGAGGAACTCCTTTTATGCTGGGGCTGCAATGCAGACAGAATCCAAGCCACAGGAGCTGCCTGCCTGCACAGGGACATCGGTGAGTATCCAGCTCCAGCCCTGCCCAAAGTAAGCTCTGTCCCATACTTTTCAGTTATACTAATCAATGCATTTCTTTTTATTTTATTTTGTTGTCTCACCTAAACCAAGTTTAGTTGGATTTTAGTTTGTTGCCATCAAAAGGGTCTTAATAAATATGTCATGCAATCTAAAAATGTTCTCTCTTTTTTCTCTTCTTTCCTCTCCTTTCCCTCCCTTCCCCTCCTGTCCTTTCCATCTTTGCACTTATGTTTTTTTTTCTTTCTGCTAAGTGAATTTGACTTAGTATTTTTCACTTGCAACAAAAAGAGTCCTGGATACACTATTGCAAATTATTAACTGTAAACTTCAGGTAAATTTGGTGGCCTGAGATGATTTAAAAACCTAAGATAAACGGAATTATAAAAGTTCCCAGATTAACAGACTTGCTGATTAAATCCTATGTGTAGTAGCCTGTGGGCCTTTTGAGAGCATTTGTTTCAATCCAACAGCCCCACTTCCTCATGAATACTCCTGAGTTAGATACAGAAGCGAGGATGATGTGGGTTCTGAGGATATCAGTGAAAGATGAGGTGAGACCCAGGGCAGGATTGGGGGCTCTGACTGTGTCAAGAGAGAGAAAACAAGCTATTCCAACTGTAAAGATCTTCAGCTGAAGCTGAAGCAAAGACAGAAGATGCCACCTAAAGACCCCAAAGGACCCTCCATCCATCATCAGAGCCGATGGGAACTGGAGGGCCACACACAGTGTTTCATCAGCTGCTCCTGAAGCCGACACCACCGCAGACACAGGAGGAAACGCCTCCAGAGGAAAACTCTCAGCTGCTGCCCTCCAGAGCCAGAGTTTATAACCGGAAGTCACCAAGGCAGCCTGAAATGCAACACTGAGAAATGCAACACTGAGAGCTTTCTATGCTTAAATGACAAAGATGGATCCAGTTATAGAAAAATAGTTACATTTCTGATGAGCTGAGGCTAAGCATGGAATTATATCTAAAGTTTCTAAACTTTAGATTACCACACAACAGTTAATTATTGCCATTATTACCATTATCATTACTACTTCTAATACATCTATTATTGCTAAATAAATTTGGAGTCTGTCTAGCTAGAGCTGGGGGATTCATTCAGTCTACTTCCACCAGATTATGAACACCAAAAACAGTCATAATTGGGCTGTAGGATACTGATAGAATATAGTTCAAGTCATTATTTGTGCATCAGATTATGATGATGTGCTTCAGTCCTGCTACCAAAAGAACAATTCCAGATGAAGGGTTTATATCAGAGTTAGGAATCCTAGATACTGTTTTCATAAGAATCAGCATTATAAAGGCCAGTAAGTATGAAATATGCAGCAGGTACACAGTATTGCCAAGATCCATCCTTCATCCCACTCTGAGCTTGTATGTGATTTAGAACTTGCTCATTGGTTATTTACCTATAAGTCTATTATATCCCATCTATGCATTTGTCTATCCATTTATAGAGTACCTCGTATGTGCTGGTGAATCCTGGTTTCTGCCCCTGAAGGACTGATAACAGTATGGCATAATATATGCAAGAGAAGAAACATAATTCATGAGGGAACCACAGAGAGGGGAATGGGCTTAGAAAGGGCTTTTGGGTAGTGGGATAGCAAATTGTTTAGGACTTAACAGTGACACACTGACAAGGGGTGCACTGCTTGTGGAATATTGGGGAACTACAAAGAGTACTGTTGGAGTTCAGGGTACAATGTGGTAGAATACAGGAAGAAAATAGTGGAGCAGCATGCAAAAATAATTTTAAAAGCTATTAAAAGAGCAGAGAATCTGAGCTGTAATGTCTAAATCAGCAGCTCTCAACCTGTGGGTCGCGACCCCTTTGGGGGTCGAACGACCCTTTCACAGGAGTCGCCTAAGACCATCGGAAAACATATGTATAATTACATATTGTTTTTGTGATTAATCACTATGCTTTCATTATGTTCAATTTGTAACAATGAAAATACATCCTGTATATCAGATATTTACATTACGATTCATAACAGTAGCAAAATTACAGTTATGAAGTAGCCACGAAAATAATTTTATGGTTGGGGGTCACCACAATGTGAGGAACTGTATTAAAGGATCGCGGCATTAGGAAGGTTGAGAACCACTGGTCTAAATCATTAAGACCTACAAGAGAGAGTACTCAGACTTCTGGCTTGAGCAAAGATCACTCTAAGAGCAGGTCTAGAGGTGTGCTGTGTAGTTTGGTAATCACGAGCCCCATGTGGCCAAGGAGCACTTACAACGTGTCTTGTCCCAACTGAGATGTGCTGCACCATCGTATTCCCTAGTTTTTGAAGCCATGTCGAAAAAAGGGGAAAGCCTATAATTAAGAACTTTTTTACATCGATTACATGTTAAAATGATATTTTAGATATATTGGGTTAAGTAACAAATATTATTAAAGTATGTGATAAAGTATATATAATTAAAATATTCCATTAAAATAAAACTGACTTGTTTCATTTTTACATTTTTTCGATGCAGCTACTAGAAAATTTAAATTTGCATACACGACTTGCAGGATATTTCCATTGGGTTGTACTGGTCTAGGGTGCTTCCAGAATACAGTCAGGGAGATAAAGTAGAATGCTATTCATTAACTAATGCATTTATTCAACAGATAGTCAATGAATGCTCACTGTCCAGGCACAGTTTTAGGCACCCGACACATGTCCGTGAGTAAAACAGAGAAGATCCCTGTCCTTATAGAGCTTGTATCCAACAGATGGAGATAGACAACAACACCAAGAAACAAACAAGTACGTCATATAATATGTTAGACCGGGGTACGTGCTATGGGGCAAGGCCAAGTAGAACCTAATGAGGGCATCAGGAGTGTATGGGCTTATATTTTAAAATGGGGTCATCAGGGTAAGATTCATTGAGAAGGTAACATTTGGAGGCAGTGAGGAAGTGAGCCACAGGAAGTTTAGAGGGAAGGACACCTGAGGTAGAGGGAATAGCCAATGCAAAGGCCTGGAATGTCTGAGGAGAGAGCAAAGAAGCAGTGTGGCTGGAGGGGAATGTCACAGGGATGGGGTAGCAGCAGAGGAGGGCTGAGAGGTAACAGGGCAGGGTTTGGGAGGAGCCTCAGAAGCCACTGTAATGAGGGAACTAAGGGCCACCCCTATCGCAGGGATTTGAGCAGAAAAGTGACACTATTTCATTTATGTTTCAAATGGATCGCTCTGGC
Organism: Myotis lucifugus; assembly: GCF_000147115.1. Taxonomy (NCBI): domain Eukaryota; kingdom Metazoa; phylum Chordata; class Mammalia; order Chiroptera; family Vespertilionidae; genus Myotis; species Myotis lucifugus. The sequence goes on along the minus strand of NW_005871464.1, from coordinate 128,334 downwards.
TGCTCTGTTGATGATAGGCTACTGAGGAGCAAAAGTAGAACCGACAAATGAATACAGGATATTGTGGCTTCCAGGTAAGATGACAGTGGCTCAGATTTGGGTAGTAGCAGTGTAGGAGGCGAGAACTGGTGAGATTCTGGGCATGTCTGAAGTTAGAGCCAACAGTGATTTTCTAGTTGTAGATTGTGAGAGACAGAGAGGAATGAGAAGAGCCACAGATGACCACGAGGATTTTGGCCCGATGGCTGATGCAAGAGGTTTCGGGCAAAGCATGGATGGGCTGGGGGTGAGAGCTGAGAGTTTGATTTATTGAAATAATCCAGATAAAAGTGTCTACATCAAGACATTGAAAACAGGGGATACAGCAAGAGGGGTGCATTTGAGAGTTATTTAGAAAACTGATAGAATTTGTTAATGCTTAAATGTAGGAGGTGAGGAAAAGGCAGGAGTCAAAGATAATGCCCCAGTTTCTGGCCTAGGGAACTGGGTAGGTAGAAGTGTTATTCCCTGAAGAAGAGACAATAGAAGGAGAAGAAACTGAAACTGGTTCAAGACTTGGGAGGATTCTTCACTAACTATATGCAGATTGAGCTGGATTCACCTAAAGGTACAACCAGGCTTCTCCTTTAAAAAAAAATTATATACTGATTTCAGAGAGGAAGGGAGAGGGAGAGAGAGATAGAAACATCAGTGATGAGAGAGAATCATTGATTGGTTGCCTTCTGCATGCCCCCTCCCCCCACTGGGGATCGAGCCCACAACCCGGGCATGTGCCCTTGACTGGAATTGAACTAGGGACCATTCGTTGGCAGGCTGACTCTCTATCCACTGAGCCAACCTGGCTAGGGCAGGCTTCCCCATTTTAAACAGAGATCACCTGAACCAGGGACACAGACATTTATACTTTCCTCATTGTCTGTAGAAAAGAGAATACTGGGTGCTGTTCTATGAGTGTAAGAGCACCTTACCTATTGCTTGCTCCCCAGCAAACATCCTCACACAGACTGATCAGCAACTCCCAGAGGAGAAGTGGGAGGAGGTAGAACGGTGCCGGTGGGAATGCAGAATGTTCTGAGGGTACCATAGGTGGGGAGGGGGGCAGAAAGAAGAAAAGGTGGGAGATGTTTTAAAAAACCTGGCAGTACTGCATCTGGGATTCTTTCTGATGCTGTTTTCTATACATTCAGAGATTGACAGGAGCAGAAAGTGATTTGGAGAGAAGATGCTACCTTTCTACAACAAGGTGAACACCAGGTCAACTGCTCGGGCCTGGGCTGGGGTCTGTGTATTTCAATCTGCCCTAAACTGAACTTTAAAAATGGGGTTTGGTCAAGACACAAATGGTAGAAAGTAGCATCAGAGATCACTGCCACATGCCATTTGTTGACACGCCATTGATTTTCAACAGATGTCTCACCACCTGTGAAGGTAAGTGGGGAAAAAATGTCGTTATATAAATACAGAACAAGGAAAGAAATGGCATCTAGGAGACTAAGGAGAAGAATGCAGCTCTGAAGATGACCCAATCCTGGATCTGGAAAAAACATTGAGGGAGCTGTTAGGCATAACCAGTAGAATGGTTTCTGTAATACAGTTGCAGAAAAACAGGCTAAAATAAAAAAAGCAATAGAGAAGAAAAAAGCATAAGACGAGGAAGAGCTGTTAGGGTATTAAAAATGCAATAGCATAATTAAAGTCTTCACTGGAAACATGGGAAGCAGAAGCAATATCACACACTATTAAATTAGCATTGTTGAGAATAAACCCGCAAAGCTTCCCTCGGATGTAGAGAAAAAGGCCAAAGGGATGAAAACCATGAGTGAGGACAAAATAGATGCGGGTGCAGGGAACCCATCCAGCTAGTCATTGCTCCTGCAGGACAGGCCAGAGCAGATGAACAAGACCACATAATAGAAGAAAAGTTTCCAAGCACAAGAGAGAATGTGATTATAGATTGCAAGGGTTCCCTGCATCCCACTAAATCAGGGGTGGGGAGCCCTTATTTCTGCTAAGGACCATTTGGATATTTATAGCATTTGAGGGCTGTACAAAATTATCAACTTAAAAATTAGCCTGCTATATTTGGTCAAACATTTAATGAACTCACCCCTAATGCCTTGGCAGGGCCAGACCAAATGATTTTGTGAGCCTTACACAGCCCCCCTGCACTAAATGAACTGAAATCCTTTAGCTATATTACATCCATGAATAAAGAAACCGAAGTGGGGAGAAAGTACAAATCAGAAGTACAAATCAGAAGAAGGATATTCAATACAGCTATTCCAGAAGAAAATGAAAGTAAATGAAACGCTTAGATAGCTATAGGAACATGTGATGCCCAATAAGTAGAGTAATGACAATTTTAGTTTAATTGTGCAAGTGAATGAAATTTCATCACCCTAATGAGAGACCAGTTCTGCTGTGGATAAACAGAGCTCAGAAAGGAGCCATCAAAGATCAGCAATGTTTGATGGGCATGGGCAGAAGGGCCTAGAGGTGTCCCCAGCTCTCCAAGGAAGAGGAGTATATTGACTGAAATAACTTGTTCCATCTGGAAAAGTAGAAAATTATAACAAGGACAGGGCAACAGGGGCCTTCTTTTGAGGGCCAACCACTTAGAAATATATGAGGAAATGCATGAAATGAGACAGGGTTTGTTTAAGAAACTAGGTTTCAATGGCTCTTTGATAGGTAATACTGTAAGACAAAAGAAAATTGGTAGAACTCTGTAACCATTTCTTTCAATCATTCTCTTTTGGTTCTGAAGATGGAAGGGAAATAGACTGGAGAGGAAAGCAGTGCAAAAGGAGGAGATGATAAAGAGGAAGAGAGAAGAGGAGCTCTCGGGGATTCCAGCAGCAGGGAGAGGGAGCAGATCAGACCTGAAGGTGAGGATGTGCCCTTCTGCTGGAGAGGTCGGCCTCCAGTCTTGTACTGTTTCTGATAATGCTGGGGCCTCCGGAAAACCATGACTCACTTGGGGACCTCAAGTGTGATCCCTCCAATTCTCTGAAAAGAGGCTGCTCCCACCTCCTCTCAGCCCCCCAGCGGCAGGAGCGATTGAAGGGCTGTCACTACCTGGGCAGAGGTGCTGTGGAGCTTCAGCAGCCCGTTCTCCAGCCGCTCCGTCTTGGACTTGAGCTCTTTGCCATTCCTGCGCAGCAAGCTCTGGTAGAGTCTGATGAACTCCAGAAATGACTTGGGGGTTGTGTAGTTGTAGCGCTGCTCATTGCTCAGATAAGACTGGGACGTCTGGTTGACACTTGTGTGGACAAAAGCCATGAACTTGCTAATCGACTGCTTGACTGTGGGCTAAAATCAAAGAGCAGGAAATAAAGAGATAGTCTCTCCATGAAGACTGGGGGTAACCCACCCCCTGTTGCTTCCCCACATGGGAAGTTGTTCCAACAACTCTATCTGAGCCTGAACTTGGATGCTGGAATTCTGGACATGGAATTCCTTGTACCCTGAGGTGGAAAGAATCTTAAGGAGCGTCTCCTTGGCCATCTCACCTCAATGCTCTCTGTGTTCTGCAAGAAGCGGAGGCTGACAGACTCCAATGCCTGCTGAGGCCACTCGTGGAACCAGTCAATAGCCGTGCAGTTCACAATGGCTGGGAACTTCCTGCTGCGGACCCTCAGCTTGTTCCCCACAGGGGAGAAACAGAGAGCCACCTGAGAAGTCAGAAAGATGGGAGAACCAAAAAGATATCAGAGAAGCACTCACAGAGAGACAGATACATCCTGGGATTCTTAGTTTCCCAGGAAACTGAGAAACACATCCAACAGAGACAAACATCTGTAATTGATAGCCAGCCTTTCTAGCCAAGAAAGTGGGAAACTTAGACTGTCCGAGGCAAGAGGGAAGCAGATGAGAGGGCATCCTTGAAAAGGCTGAGAAGGGCACTGCACCCTCCCGCTCCCACTCTCAAGACAATCAGCCAGGACAGCTGTGTCCAGAATATTAGTAGGGGCTTTCATGAACCATCTCTGGTCCTGTCGACCCCGGGCAATAAATCCTTCTATACCTTCAGCTGTCGTCGGACCCGATCTATAAAGAATTTCCAGCAGTTCTCTCTGTTGTCAACGAGACCTTGGCTCTTGACTTCATTCCTCACGTTGCTTATGATGCTTTCAACTTCATCATCAGAGTAGAGATCTGGGACCTCTCCTAGGAAGAAAGGGAGTGCAGATGGGCAGCTTTGCATCCGTCTGCACGATACAAGTGGACATGATACTTTTCAATCTTGGGACACAGGTCCTTTGGATTTTAGGCCACGTTCCACCACTTTTGCTGAAGAAACTAGACAGATACGTATTTCCTCTAAATCCAGGCAGGAAAATAATCCCTTACAGCAGCGGTTCTCAACCTGTGGGTCGCAACCCCTTTGGGGGTCGAACGACCCTTTCACAGGGGTCGCCTAAGACCATCAGAAAACACATATATAATTACATATTGTTTTTGTGATTAATCACTATGCTTTAATTATGTTCAATTTGTAACAGTGAAACTGGGGGTCACCACAACATGAGGAACTGTATTAAAGGGTCGCGGCATTAGGACGGTTGAGAACCACTGCCTTACAGGATGGGACGGGGTGAATGGTACCCTCTTACCCTGGTCAGCAGCTGGTAGCCCAAGAGTTTTCAGTTGTCTTTTTCTCTTTTGCTTAAAGCGTGCACTTACTAACTACTGTTCTAGAAATTGTGCTGATAAGGAGCTTAATATTTAGCAGGAGAAATAAAACTGATGTAAAGTAGCTATATGACCTGGTTAAAAAGGCCACTTATATAGACAAGTCCATATATTTAAGAAGAACGAGCTATCACACTATGCTGTACACATGAAACAAATACAAAATAATATTGAATGTAAACTGTAATTAAAAATTAAATTAAAAATGATCTATCATTTTTTATTAGTGAAAAAGTGGCAAGAACAGGAAATTTAGTATAAGTCTGACATCATAACTCAGTAGGGGGAAGATGAAAATTTGATACATAGTATTGGGAAAACTGGGATGTAAAAAAAATTTATGGTTGGATCTTTATATTCCACTGAAAACCAGGATAAATTGTAAATGGAATAATGACTCAACTATAAAAAAATAAAATCATAAAAATGATAGAAAAAATGAGAGAAATATTTTATAATCTCTTAGTGGGGAAGGACTTTCTACAATAATTCAACATTGATATTTTTAGAAGATAAATTTGATACATATAAATTGATAAATTTTATATAAAATTATGTAATGAAAACATCATAGGCAAAGTATAACAGCAACAAAAGAAAACCCTCCAAAACAATTAAGAAAAAATATGCTTTCCAAAGAAGACATATAAGTGGCTAACAGGTCCTCAAATGAAGCTCAACATCACTAATCATCAGAAAAATGCAAATCAAAACCACAGTGGCATATTACCTGACCCCTGCTAGAATAGCTATTATAAAACAAAAAACAAAACAAGAAATAACAAGTGTTGATGAGAATGTAGAGAAAAGGTAACCCTTGTGCACTGTTAGTGGGATTGTAAACTGGGATGGCCACTATGGAAAACAGTATGCTTCCTCAAATTAAAAACAGAACTGCCATAGGATCCAGCAAACCCACTTATGGGTATATATCCAAAGGAACAAAACCATTATCTTGAAAGGATATCTGTACTTCCATGTTCACTGTTGTACTATTCACATGGTTGTACTATTCACAGCTGCCAAGGTTTGAGACAACCTAAGTGTTCAATAATAGATGAATGAATCAAGAAAATATGATGTATATATGTCCATAGAAATATTATTCAGCCTTAAAAAGAAGGAAATCTTATTATTTGCGACAAAATGGATGAAACTAGACCGTATTATGTTAAGTGAAAAAAGCCAGAAAGACACATATTGCCTGATATCACTTATATGTGGAATCTCAAAAAAAAAAAAAGTCGAACTGTGGAATCTCAAAAAAAAAAAAAAAAGTCGAACTCATAGAAACAGAGAATACAAAGTGGTTGCCAGGGGCTGAGGGGTGAGGAGAGGTTGGTAAAAGGGTTCAAACTTTTATAAGTTATAAGATGGATAAGTAAAATCATTTTATAAGTTAAAAGATGAATAAGTGAAATCACTTATGAATAAGTAAAATCATAAGTCTGTCTGACTTATTTGCTTAACTTTCTGATGGCTGAGCAGTATTCCATGTGAGATATAAAACTCAAGGAGCTCCAGTGGCGCAATCGGTTAGCGCGCGGTACTTATAAAACTCAAAGCAACGAATGAGTAAAACAAGGAAACGAAAGAAAAACAAGGAAACAAAAACTTATAGACATAGATAACACTATAGTGGTTACCAAAGGGAAGGGGGTTGGAGGTGTAGTATTAGGGTAAAGGGGGTCAAATATATGGTGATGGAAGATTTGACTTTGGATGATGGGCACACAGATGATGTATCATAGAATTGTACACTTGAAACCTATATAATTTTATTAATCAATGTCATCCCAATACATTTAATTTAAAAATTAATTAATTAAATAAAAATGCAGTAGATAAAAAAAAGATGAATAAGGTTTGAGGAGTTAATGTGTAACTTAGTGACTATAGTTGATAACACTGTATTGTATAATTGAAATCTGCTAAGAGAGTAGAACTAAAATGTTCTCGACAAAAGAAAGGAAAAAAAAGAATATGTGTTTAATTCAAATTATAGTTAAATAGCTAATCTCCTTAAAATATAAACACACACACACACACTCTCTCTCTCTCTCCACACACACACACACACACACACACACATATATATATATTCTTTACAACTAAAGGAAAAGATCAATAATTCAACAGAAAGATGGGGTAAAGAGCATGAAAAGAGGATTCACAGTACAGAAAGTACAAATGCTTTTTAAACATATGAACAAATGCTTTACCTCACTTGTAGTAACAGAAATGCACATTGAAACTATGCTTAGTTACTTTTTTGTTTGTACAAATCAGATTGGCAAACATATAAATAGACACTCAACCTCACTCATAATAATAGAAATATACTTTGAAATTACTCCTAATATTATTTTTTTACCAGATTGGCAAAATCTTAAAGTTAATACTATATTAATGAGGCAATATATGATGAATAAAATTTTTAAAAATCCTAACTAAATAAATAAAACTAAAGCAGGGTATATCCTATAAATGCAAGGATTGTTAAATATTAGAAAAATAAATGAAAAATTCACTATATTAATAGGTTAAAAAATAAAGCAATATGACCATCAAAATAGATACACAAATTTTCTAAACACTGTTAGCAAACTAGGAATAAATGAGATTTCTCTTAATCTCATAATAGATATTTATCCCAGACGCAAAGCAAACATCATAACCAATGCTGAAAAACTAAAATATTGTCTTTCAAATCAGGAACAAGACAAGCGTAACTGCTCTATGTTTTTATCCAACATTATATTGATGTCATGAGTTATTCAAAATGTTAAGAAAAATAAATTAAATGTATAAGGATAGTTAAGGAAATAATAAAGTTATCATTGTTCAAAATCTAATTTTCTACATAGAAAATCTAAGAGAATATACACATAAGCAATCAGAGCTCATAAGCATTTTCGACAACAAACCTGCTGGATATAAAATAAAAATTGGAAATAAAATAGCATTTCTGTACTTCAGCAAAAAAAATGTTTTTTTTAAGTTAGTTAGATTACCCTCCCCCCAAAAATAAGGCAAGCAGTCATAAATATACAAAAAGATGTGCAAGATCTTGATGTAAAAACTATAGCATACTATTGAAGAGCATAAATAAAACCCTAAATAAATGGAGAGAAATACTGTGTTTATGGTGGGTGATTCAGTATTACCAGTATCATAAAGATGCAATTCCAATAAAAAGATCAAGTAGGTTTCGTTTTTGATCTTGACAAGCATATTCTAAAATTATATGGAAGAGCAAAAGGTGAAAAATGGCCAAGATATTTGTGAGCAAGAACCAGAGGAGGGACTTGCCCCACCAGAAATCAACTCTCCTCATAAAGCTATGCTAGTTAAAACAATGTGAAGTTGGTGCTGGGGTAAGCAAATAGAACAATGAGTGAGACAACTAGAAACAGACCCAGATATAAATAGGAAATTGACATTAAAAACCAGTGTGAAGCTCTAGCTGGTTTGGCTCAGTGGATAGAGCAGATTGAAGGTTCCCTGGTTCGATTCCAGTCAAGGCACATGCCTAGGTTGTGGGCTTGATTCCCAGTATAGGAGGCATGCAGGAGGCAGGCAATCAATGATTCTCATCATTGATGTTTCTATCTCTCTCTCCCTCTCCCTTCCTCTCTGAAATCAATAAAAATATATTTAAAACACACACACACACACACACACACACACAAACACACACCCATGTGCAGACAAGGGATGTACTAAATCAATGTGATATTAGGGTAATTCAATATTAATATTGAAAGATAAAATTAGAGCGCAATATGAAAATATATTTCAAGTGAATTAGAGACATGAATATGAAAAGCAAAACTAATAATTTAAAAATAAAGTACATGAGATTATTTTTATGGTGTTGGATAGGACAAGGTTTCTGACACAGCACAAGAAGCACAGAGCATTGAAAAGAGTAAGTTTTACAACATAAACTAAATCAGCATGACGAAAGTTAGATCCAGACTTCAAACTGTAAAATGAACAAAGGGATAGTATCCAGAATATATAAAGAACACTCAGAAATCCATAAGAAAAAGACGAAGAACCAAGAGCTAAAGGGAATATATGTAAGTAGGCAAATCACAGAAGAGGAATAGCCAATGAACCCTCGAGAAGATGCACTAAGGTCACAAGTCATAAGGGAAAGGCAAGCAATGATATTTCATTTCAGACCTGTTGGCAAAATTTATGTCAGATAAACCAAAGGAGGTTAGGAAGAAACAGGCTTTGCTCAAAAAGCAAATTTGTACCACTGCTCTGGAGAGCAACTTGGCCCTTTTTTGTCAAGTTGAAAGGCACAAACCAGACGATTCAGTAATCTAAGTTTTGGGTCCCGAGTGTGAAGAAACTCTTGGACATGCACACCAGAGGTTTCTTCTTTGCAACATTGTCCATAATTGTGTGGGTGTTTGTTTTATTATTTTCTGTATATCCAACATATTTTATAAAGAAATATAGCAAAACATAAAGGAAAAAAGTAAATGTGGGTGTGAGGATGTGAAACTGTGAGGGAGATTCAGAAATGGGAAGGAGAGACAGAATAGAACAAATTTCTGAATCAGAAGCCAGGGCGTGGGCTCCTAGCTCAGATGGAAGAGTTGGCCATGGAAAGGACGAATGGTCATATGGGAGGAAAGGAGGAAACTGCGAAGAAATGGAGACAGACTGGGAGGTATAAGATAGTCGTGTGGCTGATACTAGCTGACACAAGCTTTCTCAATGAGAGAGATGAGCTTAAGGGAGGTAAGAACAAGGCAGCGTTGCTAGAGCTAAAATCTGAAACAGTGGGCGTGATGTAAGGGTGAATGTGGCTCTCACAGCGGTTCTCAACCTTTGGGTCACGACCCCTTTGGCGGTCGAACGACCCTTTCACAGGGGTCGCCTAAGACCATCCTGCATATCAGATATTTACATTACGATTCATAACAGTAGCAACATTACAGTTATGAAGTAGCAACGAAAATAATTTTATGGTTGGGTCACAACATGAGGAACTGTATTTAAAGGGCCAGAAGGTTGAGAACCACTGCTCTAGGATATTCTATGGGTATCAGAAAAGCTTTCCAGTATAAGGCTTTAGGTGGGTATTGAAACTATGTGGACCTGGAATCATATACAAGCTCCTCCTTAGAGTTCTTCACATTCACATTTCTTCCTTCCTCCACAACCAACATGGAAATGTTGCCATCATAGAAATGTTAGAGGCAGCAGAGCCACGGGGCCACCCTCCCCATGCTGCTTCCCTGTGGACTGGGTTGAGGGCCTCGAAGATGGGTGGCTTGGCACATGGCCTGTATCAGAGCAATCAGGAACTAGGACTCCTCATCACTGAGGTTGCTGCACTTCCCGGAGCTATTGTATCTGGAGAAAACACATGCTAACTCTCTGACAATAAAGTTTGACAATGCTAATCCAGCCAGGCATTTACTAACAGTTTAATATTAATTAGACTTAATCATTTAAGAGGTCCAAATAGAAAAAAATTATCATGAAAATGATCATTTACCTTTTTTCCTTAATTGAGTGAACTTGATTTAATTTATTTCATAGCATGCATATCAAACAATCTGTGCTATAACTTGTCCAAGTAAATATCTCATTAATAGAATAACCCATTTCAGACTCATTTCAGACTCATTTGATAAAAATGGGTCAGAGAAAATTGTGAGGAAAATGAAATGTGTTGGATTCAGTAAGTTCCGGGCAGTCTTTTTTTTTTTTTTTTTTTTAAGCATATATTTAAAAAATATATTTGTATTGATTTCAGAGAGGAAGAGAGAGGGAGAGAGAAGATGAAAACATTAATGATGAGAGATAATCATTGATTGACTGCCCCCTGCATGCTCCCTACTGGGGATGGAGCCCACAACTGGGGCATTTGCCCTGATTTGGAATCGAACCATGATCTCCTGGTTCAAAGGTTGATGCTCATCCACTGAGCAACACTGGCCAAGCTCCAAGTTCTTTAAAAGAGAAATACTCCAATAGAATTGGCATAAGCCATTCTCATCAGCTTAGGGGCTGACAGCCTGTAGTGGCTGTCTTTTCTCCTTCGCCTCTCACAATCTGCATTTCCTTATCTATTAATATCCTACAGCCCTCCAGCGAGAAATTGGATTCCTTTTGGTCTTATCATCTCTAATAATAGACCTGCATTCTTCATCTTTCTCTTCTTTAAAATAGGTGTATGCCTTTTTGGTGTTTTATGAATAAGATCATGGATACTGAGGAAGCAAATTAGGGTCTGCCGGCTAACTATGGTCTCTGCTCCTTTTTGTATGGCCTGCAAGCTAATTTTTGATGATAGAAAAAAATTAGTGTAATAATATTTAATGACACATGAAAATTACAAAGTTCAAATTTTATTGTTCATAAATAAAGTTTTATTGGCCATTGCCACATTCACTCATTTAGGTGCTATCTGGCTGTTTTCACACTACAGTGAACGGAGTTGAGTAGTCGTGGCAGAAACAGGATGGTCTGCAAAGCTGAAAATATTTACTTTCTGATTCTTTCAGAGAAAGTTTGCTTACCCTGGGCTTTGGGAAACCCTTAGTGCCAAAATATTGAAAGCCTCCAGGCCACTTGCAGACCTTTTCCATGTTCCTACGATGGTGGCGTTTGTGACAAGACCCCAAGATCCCAGAAGGTGATCACCAGATGGAGTATCTGGGGATGAACACCTCTGAATTGGAAATAAGGTTTGCATTTTCATATTTATTCCCCCAATTTCTCCTGACAATGTTCCTGTCACTTATCGTGTGATGTAGGTAGCCATGCCGGAGCAGGAAACTGAACTGCCAGAGGGGGTTTTGTGCTGACACAGGCAGAGGCTGTTTAAATATTTGAGAAGTTTCCTCCTGAGACCTAAAGTTGGGAAGCCCTATTTCTGCCTCCGAATGCTTGCAGAATCCACGTGGTCATTAACATGCCCTAATGTTTGGTGAGTCAGACTAATCATCTCTGTGTTAGTCTGGGGCTCTCAGAAGCGACAACTACTTTGGGGGGAGGAGATCCTGATAGTGTAAGATGGTTCAGTTAGTTGGCGCTTGGTGATAAAAAGGGCAAAGGAGAGGGTTAGATTCCCTGTGAATTAGCAAGCTTTACACTGGCTTAGTGACTTTGACCCCATCTAGGCCTAACCTTTTTCAAAAACATTCCCCTGGTCTCAAGGGAGAAAAAGCAAGGGAAAGTAATAACTCTCTTAGCACCCAGTCCCTCTCTCTATGTGGCTGGAAACCTTCTCAAGGTTTGATAGTAATATCTAATGTGTAAGACAGAACATCATCCTTGTGACGTTGGTCACCTCAATTTGACAAATGCCTTCTGAATACTAATTATGGGCCAGGAAATGCATGAGATGCTGAAAGTATAAATGATGAAAACAATAGTCTCCACCAAGCATTTCGATTATATCAGTATTGTTTTATTTCTTAAGCTGGGTGGTAGTTATTTAACCTTTATATTTTGTGTCTCTGGATTATGTTATAACAAAAATTTAATCAACAACAGACAACAGAGTCTCTGCCTTTTACGAGCTAACAGTGTTGTTTAATGCAATGGTGGTGTGTGCAGCCATTGAGTGTGATAGAAACATGGAAGGATGCTTCTCATTCCTCAGGGTGACAGTGGGTCAGTGCCGATCCCCTAGAGAGATAACACCCAAGATGAGTCTTGTAATGTGGGTAGAAGTTAATCCAGACAAAGAAGGAGAAGGGTGTGAGGTTCCAAAGGAAGAGTGTGAGTAAGGATGTCAGGAAACAGGATAGTGTCCTGTCAAGAAGAGAGAAATTATGAGATCAAAATGGGGGAACAGGAGCTAGGAAGGAGGGGAGGAAGCAGGTCAAAGGCAGATTATTTTTCTGTACAAAAAGATCTTATTCTGCATTTAGTGAGCAACTAATGAAGGAATTCGAGATTAGATAGATAATTTTGGAAGTAGCAAGGAGAATGGATTTGAGGGAAGATTGCCTGGGAGGCAGGGAGATGAGTTAAAATGAAAGATGAAAAGATCAGTGGGAGCCATGATAGAAAAGATATGGATTCAGAAATGGTCAAGGGTTAAAATTGGTGGCAACTGATGATCTCTTGGATGTAGGTGGTGAGCGAGAGGTTAGCAACGTAGGAGAGTACACAGAGACATGGACTCAAATAACTTGGATGAGAAGTTAGTATCACATGAAGAAAAGAAAAGGCTGATTATGCAAGCATCTTTTTGCATTGCCCTTTTGGCATTTCTGCGTGGCAGCTGGGAAACCAAACAGGTGCTGGTTTAGATCTTCGCTGTCTGTGGTTTGAGGATGCATCTAGTGAATAGATGCCGTGAGACCACAGAGTATGTGTGGGAGATCTGGCGCGTGCTTGACAGGAAACCCAGTTCCAGGTCCTCATGGGAGAAGAGCAATCCAATGACATGTCTGTTATAAACATTTCCAGACTCCACATTTTCATGTAATGTGCACAGATCACTAACATGTCCATCTTGGATCTAGTGTTCAGCACATTGTAGATGAGGTGATCTTTACATGTTCTATATAGCAAAAGGAGATTTGGTTCAAATAATTAAAGAACAGTCTGGTTCAGAGATGGAGAGGCATATGACTTTACAAAAGAGATGACACAATTGGATGTGAACTATTCCAACAGACCACATAGAGGCTGTGTGATACTCATTTTTGAGCACAGCACATGCTGAACATGGAAGCTTAATAAATAGTTTTGAATATATGATTAGAAAAAGTGATTTAGTTGGGCCAGGAAAGAGAAACCTTAATTCTGGAGTGAAGCATTAAGATTTTTGAAAAACAAAAGGGAAGTCCCAACATAAAATCCCAAAGTAAAATGGAGCATGAAATCTGGCGGACTCAGGAGAGAAAAAGACACCACACCTGGAGCAGACTAAGCCTTCTCAGCTGGAACTGCCATAAAATGGGCTTTCTAGAATGATGGAAAGCTGGATGCATGTGCTGCCCCAGAAACCCAGGGCATGGGGCCTTGCTGATGCTGATTTTGGTTCAAGAACCAAGAAAGAACAAATTTGGTAAGAATTTTATAAATACCTGGGTTTGATGGCCAGTGTATACTCTCCAGAAGTAATTATATTGAAAAATAAGAACAGAGCAAGGATTAAATGTTTCAGATTCAAGTTAGGGCAAATATTTCATCCATAGTTTCACCAGCAGCCGCATGACCCCCATTAAAGATCCTGGTCAGCCAAGGGAAGTGATTAAAGATATGCTTTATTTCATTTGCTCTGATCAGGTGGCCACCCTGCCTCTTATACAGTTATGTATCTTTTGCTAATTAAACCAGGAGTTTAAGAACTTTGTGTGTAAGATTTCTTCCTGTCTATTTATAATCTGCCTGAGATACAACTGATACAATGACAGGTTCTGAAATGTTTGGTTGGTGTCAGAAGTGGGATTAATGAGCTGAGTACCATCAGTATCTGATTTTGGAAATGGTGCCAGAAACCAAGAGATGAAACAGTGAGCTAAAGAAGTGTGGGAGGAAACCAGGTAGCCTTTGGTGTGAGATGAGCAGGTCCTGGGGAAGATGCTCTTGGAGGAGAGTTGAAAAGTGGAACTCATGCACCGTACCTTTATCTTCAACCTAATGGGACTTGTAGATAACAGGGGTGAGTTAATGGCAAGGTAGCCTGATTGCAGTTTCCTAGTCTCTACTCTTATATAAGAATAAAGTGATTGCACAACTCCATAAAATTGAAAAACTAACGGGAAGGGGAGTTTCTGAGGAATCCCTGTCGCTTTAGACTGGCAGAATCCCTGGATTGGCAGGCAGTTAATTTCTAGCCAGAAATTATTAATTTGACAGGGAAAATTACAACAAAGATATGCTCTATTCTCCTTGTCAAAGTAGTTAAGAAAAAAGAAAGCAAGATTAGAGTAGAAAGGTATTACTTTTACTTTTATCTCGATTACAATATGTTTGTAAGTCTTGTTTTTATATGGAAGCCTTAAAAGGGAAGTAGGAGCTTCAAGCTCTGTGATGTTGAAGCTGCCTGAATGCACTGCTTTCACTGGGTAGGGCTTCAGAAACTCATTTAAACTTGAAAAAATGTTTTTTTTTCCTAAATGAAAAATTAAAAATATGTGAGGACTGAAATTTCAATTGGTAAAAGTATAACATCTTCTGTGTCTCTGACATTATTTTAGGAGAAGGTGCCCTAACTGGATTGGAGCCAGTTGAGGCACAGGGTGAGGGTGGCAACACGCCTGGCATCTCCAAAGCTATAAGCCCTTGGAAGCACAATTTCACCCTCTGTGGCTGTGTTAGAAGTTAGACGTTAGGGTGCAGCTTGAGGGCGGGAGGGTAATTGGACCCCTCTCTCATTATGTAGTAAAATAATAAAAGGTGAGGCAATGCTATAGGGGATATACTGCTGTAGAGTTAGTGGGATGTTAAAAAATAGTATTTAAGAAAGGAAGCATTTATTATATTGGAGGAGAAGAGGTATAAGAGCTAGGAGGCAAACTCCTGGGTCTAAAATTAACTTAATTAGGGCAAGTTGGGAAAGATACAAGAGTGTGGGATCAGTGTCAGACTTGGAGCCAGCACAGTAAGGGACTTGGAAATCCGGTCCTCACTGCAAACAAGCTAACATTTGCCCACAGAGCCTGCTAGTGAGTGATCTGGGCCAGGGACCAGTGGCTCTTGGTGGACGTAAGAGTAAAATGGCCTGGGGTAAAAGGGTGCACAGTTTGAAGCAGACAATGGTTCTGAAGCAGTAAAGTTCCTAGGATTGCATGGCAGGAGCCACCCTGAATACAGGGCATGAGATTAACTATGGGAGAGAATACTGTGGTCATGGTCTTGGGACTCTATAAACTAAAGAGTATTCAGTTAAAGAGACAGGGCATGAATTGTGGAGAAATTAGCTTTCTGGAAAGCTGGAAACCTGGAGGCAGAAACTTTATTTAGGAACATCTGTGCACTGACTATTTTATTTTTTAACCCAGATGAAGAGGTGGTTTTTCAGATGCTGAATCTGGTTTAAGAGTCAGAATTTAGATTTCCCCTTTAAATTAATATAAATATATACACATACCACATTTACAAAAATGCATAATTTATGTACTATATTATCTTCTTGGGTATATCCATAATAATAAAAGTGTAATATAATAATTAGACTGGATGTCCTTCAGGACAACCTTCCAGATGAAGCTAGGGCTGTGAGAGAAGCCCGGCTCCCGGGTGCCAGAGGGAAGCCGGTTCCAGTAGCTGGGGGAAGAAAGGCCTACTCTTGCACGAATTTCATGCATCGGGCTTCTAGCCTATTTATAAATCAGATTGTGTGTGTATATATATATATATATATATATATATATATATCTACACTAATAAAAGAGAAACATGGTAATTGGCGTACGACCGCTACCCTTCCCATTGGCTAATCAGCGTATCCTTATGCAAATTAACTGTCAGCCAAGATGGCGGCCGGCAGCCATGCACTGAAGCGAGCAGGGAGGCTTGCTTCCTCCAGGGACTGCAGACTACAAGTTCCCCGCCTCACTTGCCGGCCTCTCAACTGCAGCTCTAAGCAACTATTACTATTGTTGCAAATAAGAAGCTAAAACAAAAACCGGCTTTCAGTCAGCCCTGG
>NW_005871464.1:108291-111720 GCF_000147115.1 Myotis lucifugus | reverse complement strand
GTGACAGGGGATGGTGCCCCACCCCCCAATCAGTCTACCCTGAGCGTGACTGAGGGTGGCATCGCAACCTCCCGATCCACCCTGCTCTGTGCATGACGGGGCGGCGCCCCAACTCCACAATCAGCCCTGCTCTGAGCCTGACCAGGGGCTGCACTTAGGGATTGGGCCTGCCCTCTGCCACCCGGGAGCAGGCCTAAGCCAGCAGGTCGTTATCTCCCGAGGGGTCCCAGACTGCGAGAGGGCACAGGCCGGGCTGGGGGACCCCCCCCCCCCCCGAGTGCACAAATTTTTGTGCACCGGGCCTCTAGTTTTTCATATATATAGTGTCATAGAGCAGTTGACATCCCCTGTCAAGTTCTTTGAAAACCAAGAAAACCATGAAGAGATACTGTTCCTGCTTCCACTTTGCTTCCCAAAAGTTCTGAATCCTTGATTAATTAAACTGACAACCTAACCTTGCCTGATTGCGTATGTTTTTGTGCATGTTCTCTCTCTGTGTATCTTCCTGCTAATGCCTAACCTACTTGAAAAAACTGCACGCATTCTAGTTTTGCTCTGACTTGGCTTTGGGGAGGGAACCACAGGCCTTTAGCCTGTTTTTCTGATTCTCAAATCTAGTCCCGAGAAAGCCCTGAGATTATTGTCTATTTTGCCATGAAAAGTAAATGAAAAAGCCAGATCAGCAGGCCCAGCATCAATCCTAGAAAAACCTTGATGAGCCAGTTCTCCACTGTATCAGTTTTCTCCCTCATTTCTATGACCTATTTCATTCCTCTGACCTTGGAGCAAATGACTCCAACTCCAGGGAAAATCTATTAGATATTCAGGTACAAAGAGTCTCTTACCGGATGCCAAGAGATCATTGATGAGCACAAGGAACTTCTCATCGGCCACCTGGGCATCAGTCATGAGGAACACTGTGCTGAGATTTTTCACCCCGGCTTTCAGGCACAAGCCGGCCAGATCCATCTGCAGAAACAATCAATATCAGAGATCTCTGTGAAGAAGAGGGCCTTCTTGCAAGCGATCCCTTTGTCCACTCTTTAGGAATGGGCCATTTTCTTGTTTACTTTCATTGCAAATAAAGCAAAATGGCAGCGGGAGGTAGGGAAGAGCTCCATTTGCGCTGACAGGATAATACACCTCATTCCCAGGCCTTCGTTGCAATAGAGGTGGGCAGGTAAAATTAAATAGTGATGAGCTTTACTTCATAAAACCACGGTGGCTCCTTGTTAGCTTCTAGAGCTCCTGCTTTGTGCACAGAGGTAACAGCTTCTCAAAGGACAGGCTAGACTCATATCATCATACAGTGAATGACCTGCCCCAGGAGGCCAGTGAGTGCTCTAGGTTTTCACAGAGCAAGACACTGGGGCCCTGGCCAGATGGCTCAGTTGGTTGGAGCATTGTCCTGTACACTGAAGGGTTGGGGTTCTATTCCCAGTCAGGTTGTGGGCTAAATCCAGCCTTGGTTGGGGCAGGCGCATGCAAGAAGCAACAAATTTCTCTCTCTCTCTCTCTCTCTCTCTCTCTCTCTCTTCCTTTCTCCCTCCCTCTGCCCCTCTCTCTAAAAATCAATGAATTGTCCTTGGGTGATGATTAAAAAAAGGCACTTGGGGATACTTGCCTGGGCATGTATATATTTTATTCTAGCAGCATCTTATTTTCTTATGACTAGCTCCAGCAAAACACTTGTGTTGCAAAAAACATGTATTGGCACATGCACACACACACACACACACACACACAGTTGCCTGGTAGAAAATTAACATCCATTCAAAATTGCAGGTAGATACAGTTTTGGGCTAGGATTCCAAGCCCTAAAGTTTTCCAGTCTAGTCAGTCTTGGTTCCTTTGTTGTATCCCTCTCATAAAGCTTAGCCATCAGTCCCTAATGCTGGTCTTCTGCCTCTTGCACCACTCAAAGCTCATTCTTTAACGGCCTCATACATTTCCTTACAGTAGTCGTTCATGTTCAAATAAATTCCCCTTTAAAGTTAATAAACTCCCTTTAGATCAATGGTTCTCAAATCCATGCATTTGCAGAATTACCGAAGACAATGCCTCTCAACTTTCATTAGAATCATCTGGGGGATTCTTTGAAAAGTCCTGGTGCCCAGGCAGCTGCCCAGACTAAGTAAGTCAGAATTTCTGGGGGGTGGGATGCAGGCATCAGCATTATTTGAAGGGTTTCTGTGTATAGCCAAGGTTGAGAACCACAGTCGTGGGTCATTCTGTAAATGCATAATTCTCATATTCACAGTGTTGTGTTCTCTTTTTTAGAAGCGGTAAAGATTGACCTACTGTGAACGTGACCTACTGTGAATGACCTTAGGTTCAGCCAATCACTGAGATGCTGAGCTGTGGTTTCAGAGCAGCAGGAGGCACCCCTGGCTCAGTGCTGGCTAGAATTCTCCCAGGGACGGCAAGAGCAGCATTCTCATGGACCCAGGGACGGCAAGAGCAGCATCCTCATGGAAATTACATCACGACTCCCTCCCGAGCCTCTGCTATGGCCATGGATAAATGGGAGGGGGCTGGGCCAAGTGGCCTTCGTAAGCTATAGAGAAAGCCTTGCTCCTCTTTCTGGGCCCACATTGTGGCTCCCAAGTGCCTGATTCTGAAACCAGGAAATGCCACTGAAGGTCCCGGCAGCTGGTGGTTACTAAACACATGTTTAAAAGATGAATTCCTTATAGAACTTGGACAGACTGTCAGAGTTGCTCCTAAGTCTTAGAGCTGTGAGCACTCTTGACATAGATGTGCTTCCGATTGGTGTGAGAGTCAAGGGTGCACAGATGTAGTTGAAGCAGCCAAGGTCCCGGGTCACAGACCTGGGAAGGCCACAGACCTGGGAAGGCCATGCTCTCAGGCTGAGACTAAGGAGAAAAGGGCCTCTCACCTCACCAGCCCAGAATCGAAGGAGAAAATGGATGGACAGCTAAGCAGAGGTTCTGGGCAAGGCATCTGAGAGCCAATGAGAGGGAGCGTGGGCAGTTGGAGGAAGGCTGGCCTCCCCCCACAGGCCCTCCTCCATACCTTGAAGTCCAGGATCTGGTAGCCTTTGCGCAGCGTGATCTGGAACACGTCCATGGAGCTAATGAAGGCCGCCAGCCTGGTCAAGCTCTGCTTGCCACTCCCACCCACCCCCACCAGCAGCGCGTTGCCCCGTGGGGACTCCAGGATGCGATTGATGCGGCATCTGTAGGGAAGGAAGCAGAGGCGCCAAGCTTCAGTCAGGCTTTCTGTGAGGAGCATGCACAGTGAGGGGTGTGCACAGTGAGGAGCGTGCACAGTGAGGAGGGTGCACAGTGAGGAGGGTGCACAGTGAGGGGCGTGCACAGTGAGAGGCGTGCACAGTGAGAGGCGTGCACAGTGAGAGGTGTGCACAGTGAGAGGCGTGCACAGTGAGAGGCGTGCACAGTGAGGGGT
>NW_005871464.1:106072-107649 GCF_000147115.1 Myotis lucifugus | reverse complement strand
TGTGATGGCAAGGATGAGTGGGACCAGGGCTTAACCCCTCCCACTCCCCAGCTAATCCTGACTCTGCCACCTCCCCACTTCATGTGACTTCATCTCTCTGTGCTTTTGGGCAAGAGGAGGGGGCAGGAAAAAGAGAAGAGTAGAAAGCATACCATTAGAAAAAAGTCAGGGCAAGGCCAGAGGACAAGCATAGACAGAAGCAAAATTAGTCAGCAAATAACAGAGGCTGACAGCTCTCAGCTCTCTCACCCTTCCTGGATAATGATGCCCTAATGAACATTTGTGGATTCTTAGTGCCAGCCCTACAAGACACCCACTTCCTTGGCTTCTGGATTCTTCCCTTTGCAGCGGTACTTTACTCACCCAGCAAAAGGCCCGGGCTTAGACCATGCCCTCCAGAGCAACCCACTCCTCCACCCCCTCCTCAAACGCCACTCCTCCATCCCGCTGCTCACAGCCTGCCCTCCAGGCCACCACCACCTTTTTAAAAAATTCCCTTCAGCCCTAACCGGTTTGGCTCAGTGGATAGAGCGTCAGCCTGCGGACTCAAGGGTCCCAGGTTCGATTCCAGTCAAGGGCATGTACCTTGGTTGCGGGCACATCCCCAGTAGGGGGTGTGCAGGAGGCAGCTGATCGATGTTTCTCTCTCATCAATGTTTCTAACTCTCTATCCCTCTCCCTTCCTCTCTGTAAAAAATCAATAAAATATATTTTTAAAAAATTCCCTTCAACACTACATACAGACCTATGTAAGATATCTACATTCTCTATAAGAATAACTCCTGTTCCCTTTTCTCATCTTAAAAACAGTAACTATTTGTTATAAAAAATGCATGAAACAGAAAAAACTACAATTCTATCTTGCATGAACACTATCAACATTAATTATATGGCCTTCTGAAGTTTTTCTAGCGTCTGTATGCTTACAGGTATATATTTATGTGTACATACTTTATTACATCTGAAAACTCAATATATTTCTATCCCATATATTTTCAAAATGGGGTTCACATTGTACATTGAACAGAGTGTTTTGAAATCATTCTTTTAGTTTAGCAGTATGCTGTGATTATTTCCCTATGCCACTGAGTAATCTGCTAAACCATGCTTTTAATTGTGGCACAATTTTCCATTATACCAAATAAATTCCTTGTCTGTAATAGCCTCCTGTTGGATATTTAGGTTGTTTCATACATTTTCCAGTTATTACTAATGCTATGTGGATATTTTTAGTTCATATATTTATGTTCAATAGCATAAGTTCCTAGAAGCAAAATTTCCAAGTCAAACAGTACGACAATTTTTATGGCTTATGATACATATTGAAAAACCGCCCCCAGAATGGTACCATCAAAAGGTGAATATTGGAGGATGAGAATATGTGAGGCAGGGTTAGCTGAATGAAGATCTGTTAAGCCAGTGAATTTGGGGATACATAACACAGTAATGAAGCCACCGAGGAGAAATGGATGAGACGAGGAGGAAGAGACAACAGTGTTGGTGACCTTGGGATCCAAAGAATGTGCAAAACAGAACTCAGGTGAAGTCCACCCAAATAAAGCAGAGGCTAGATCTGA
>NW_005871464.1:87086-105012 GCF_000147115.1 Myotis lucifugus | reverse complement strand
TGATCTCTCTCTACCTGCCCACCTACCTCTGCCTTCCCTCTGAGATTCCACGGTCTGTTGTGTTTTTCGATGTCTCTGGATCTATTTTAGAACCTTTTTCTTATTAATCATTATATATTTCTTCCTTGTGAATTTTATGTCCATTGCCTACTTCTCAATTGTAGTGTTCTTCTAAATTTGTAAGACCTCTTTATATATGTCTCAAAATCCTCCCCCACCCTCAATTTGGCACTTTTATCTTTTCATTTTGATGTTTTATATGTACATAAAATTTTAGCTTTTTGGACTTAAATTGTATGTCCCTAAATTTATGCAGTTAAAATTTATTTCCCTAAGCATTTAGGAGTTTTTTATTGAGCTGCACTTAATTCTTTCATAATTTTATTTTTTCACTTCAAAATTTTTTTATTATGACACTGTACTCTGTCTTGTATCAGGTAGATTTACACTGCTCTTGCTCCCTTATTAAACCATAGTTTCTAGATACCAGAAGAGTGTGTATAATTATCCTGTATTCTCTATAGTGCTAGTGCATTGAAGGCATCCTACACAGTTCTGTTAAACAGCAACACGTGCCTAATACCAGCATCGCATTTGGGGTGATGCACACAAGTGCTCATTATGTTGGGTCAAGGAGTCGTCTGCTCTGTGTCTACATTAGATGGTGTCTGACGACAATGACAAAAGGAGAAAGTCTGGTGCTAAGATATCCAGGTCCCCTCTTCTAATTAAAAAAGGAGGGGCCAGAAATGGATTAATGGAAGAGAGAGGGCAGCTGGAGGATGAGGGGGAGTCCAGCTGGTTCCCTGGGCTGCCTAACACCCAGCTCTACTCCAGAAGGCCCCGACTCAGCTTAGCATGGTGCGTGCTACTCAATATCTAAATGGAAAACACATCATTCGTGATGAAGTTTCCGAAGAAGAATGGGCGAGTCTGCAGCTGTCAGCATTAGACTCCAGCTGGGGATTCATTAACAACCTCTGACGAGGGCAAAGGACTCTGCATTCAAATTACAACATTTACAGAGAAGATCAATATTCGGAAGGGCTACTGGGCCAGGAAAGCACGGCATCTAAGTTAATTCATTGCGGCACTTCTGGCCGATTAAGAACAAAAGCTGACGATGTACACAGCACAGCTGGAGGAAGCTGGTGTACTGAAGACCACACACACACACACACACACACACACACACACACACAGGGGAACGGGTCAGATACACGAGTGAAGGGGCACCAAGTACATCTGAGGTTCCTTTTTTTTCTAAGAGAAAAGAAGACAAGGCAGGAAGATCCATGTGGCAGTGAATGAAAAGGAAAAGATAGGTTATGATCAGGCCCAGTGCAGGGAAAAGGTCCGGCGTGAAGCTTAAAGACAAAGCAGAACAAGCCTCTGCTGAGATGGTGAAGGGAGCCAGGAGGAGAGCAAAGCTGTACCGTCAGGGGAGAAACAATGGAGGGAAGAAAAGACTCGCAGCTACGGACTGCTCAGCAAGCGCGAAGCACTCCACATGAGCAACAGCCCCATGGGAAAGGTGTTCTCATCCTCCTCATCCTCTAGAGGAGGAAACAGGCCTGGGCAGGTTACCTGTCCATGTAGGCCCACAGCCAAAGATCGGCAGCACCAGGATTTGACCCTGGGCCCGGCTCAATCTACAGAGCATGTGCTGTAACCATTCCACAGGCCCCATTATCGAGTTCATAGCAAAAGCAGCGAAGCTTAGGAAAGGTGTAGGGGAATCAAACAAAAGAAAATGTTAAGAATTCAAGTGGTGAGAACAAATAGCCAATAAACCATCGAAAGGAGCACAGGCCTTCAGGCACCTGTAAATGCAGGCCCTCGCCTTGGCCAGCCCCTCGGTCCTGGGTATTCCTGTGGAAGCGCACACAGTCCACCCCTCTCTGCCCCGCCCTGTTCCCACCTTGGACACCAGAAGGTGGGACCTTTGGCGTGAGTCCACATGCCTCTGCCGTGGGCACTGTGCAGTGATGAGAAGCCACGGGTCTGTGCTTCTCACGGCGCTGGTTTGCTCTGTTTTCTGTGTAAGAGGAAGATGTAGCTGCTCTTTCTGGCTGGTAGGGGCTGCGGAGATGGCCGAGGGGCCTCAGGCAGGGAGGGGAGTGCAAGGATGGAGCCACGGGCAGTGGTATTTTAAAATTACACATCCAAATGCACTTTATTCCTCAGAATGGCCCCTCAGGGCGGTTCATTATATCCGTTATTTTTCCATTGCTAAGACAATGTTAGTCAGTTTGATCACTCACGTTGGAAACCACATTGACTGAATCACTTGCTATTGTCTCAAATTTAATTTACTCTTAAAAGATAATTTGTCTCAATCCCAAGACTGTGACACAGGCTCGGGGAGCTCTTAAAGGGGAGGAAAATGCTCATTGAAGTTTCAACAAGATTAGTGAACATTTCATTTTATTGTTGACATGATTACAGATGTCTTCCATTTTCCCCTCCTTTGTGCACTTCCACCCAATGCCCCCTCCCTGGCCTTCATTTAAAAACTATTGTTTACTGCCCACCCACTATGCACCAGGCACTGTCCAAGGTACTGGACACAGTGGTGAGTGGGACACGCCATCAAGAAGCTTCCACTGGATCAGGGGAAGGCAAAAGGCACGTGAAGAAGCATCCTAGTGTGATGGTTGCGAGTAAACATTCTGGAACCAGACTGCATTAGTGTGAGCTCTGTTACCGATTTATGGGGCATGTGATGTTAAATGAACCTTCTTCAGGGTTTTGTGATGACTAAAGGAACGGAAGCAAACATAATCAACATGGTGGGGGATTTTTCTTCAATAATCTTCAGAAGCTTAGGGGCAGGTGTGGAATAAGAAGACAGTGGGGTTTTGTCACTTGGATGCAATGGCAGCAAAGTTAGGGAGCTTGCACCAGGATGATTGAGCCTATGGTGATTGAGGAAAGTAAAGACATGGTAGATGAAGGGACAAAAGAGTTTGAGAAAGCAGTTTATTTCTTTTCATGAAATAAAGTCTCAATAAAGTTTAAGAATAACCGGAACTGGAGCAGGTGATTGGAAGGGTAGGCAGTGCAAATCAGAGAGTGGGAGGTTTGAAGTTGAGATTTTGAAGGTGGGTTCATTCTTGATAGAAGTTCCAGGATAGGAACATGTGAATGAGTGGCTGAGGTGGGATGGAAGAAAGACCCCTGGAGCTAAGGAGGCCGAGGAGCAGAAGGACAAGGTGTACATAGATGCCAGGAATGAAGAAAGGTGTGATGCAAGAGAGAAGGGTGGTCCCAGCCCGAAGGATGCTGGTGAATGATGGGAGTAACGGTGCTAGTAGATGCCAGTAAGAAGAAGAGGTAATGAAGAAGTAATGAGTATGGAAATCCAGTTGCTTGTGCTTCAAAAATCCTGGAGTTTGTGGAGAATAAAAGGAGGAATGCCATTGGGATGGTGTGGGGTAAAGAGGTTCTTACTTCTCTCTAGGCCATGGGGTACAGAGAATGGGGAAGAAAAACCAGCTGTCCTCAGCTCAGGGTCAGTCAGGTCTCAGTCAGAATTTATCAAGGACAGAACAGCTCAGAGAAGTTGAAGATGAAGTAGATTTTTACGCTTAAGACCATGAGTACAGGAGACAGGCTGGAAGAATTTGGGCGGCAGGGAGGGGTAGTAAATGTAAAGAGGGGGAATACAACAAGCAGTGTAGGGATAGCAATGGCATGACCATAAACTATCTGGGAGGTTTAGTGACTACTTCAGTGATTCATTTGATAGCAATAGCTCCTATAAGGACATTTAACTTTTGAAATAGATGTGCACTTGTCTTAAACAAAAAGCTCCAATCTCATTATTATAAAATTGGCCCTTGGACTAGAATGGGATCGGGGTGCAGATGCTGAGCTGTCTGGTGCTCCTTTTGTTACCTCAAACTTTCCCATGGTATCACTGTGGTCATGCCCAGGGACTGTGAATGACCGACAAGGAAATGATTCCTGTTCTGCCTGAGGTCAGCACCAGGGTGCCCCTAGGACCAGTGGCAGAAGCAGCAGCTGCCCCTTGACCTCCACAGAAGAAGCAGTAGCTGGATTCCCGGTTTGTCAGTGTCCTCCAATGCCTAGGTGAGACCCCAGATATGGGGAAGGGGAGGCAACTGGGAAAAGAAAACAAGAGAAGCTACTTACACATGGCGCATGGCATCCTCAAACAGAACCAGGTCCATCACTGTGTTGACCTCATTGTGATTCTCCAAGGCTTCCGCCAGAGTCTGGGTCAAAAGTTCCCATGATTGTACGGGCATGTACTTGGGCTCCCCAATGCCGTTTGCAAAGTGGCAATACATGTTCAGGCTTCCAGTCTGCTCCACAGTCTCTTCCATATCCTGGGGATGGGATACAGGACAAGGGCCCTCCTTATTGACTCAGTCCTGGTTCCACACAGAGAGGAGAGCCTGACTTCCCTCTTCTTCAGGCACCTCCCTAAAATCAAGTATCAGTGCGATCCCAACACTTTTCCTCTGAGAGAGGCCTCTAAGGCGGACATGTAACATTCGTGTATCAGCTCCATGAAGTCATGGGTGATGTTTTATTCCTTTGGGGCTGAGGATGAAAAAGGAAGGTGGAAGGTACCCTCCTCACAAGCACAGTAAGAAATGGGCTTCGTTCTGAGCAGAGCAGATGGGGACACAGGGTGCACTTCTCTAAGCAGGGCTCTTTCACCAGAGCTGAGTGAAGGAGATCATGACCCAATGGCCTCATCTCTCCAACACCTTCCAACACGTCTTGTTCTGCAACCCACAGCAGTATCCGAAGGCATCCTCTCCTGTTCCCTGTGATAGTGCATTCTAGAGCAGTGGTTCTCAACCTTCCTAATGCCGCGACCCTTTAATACAGTTCCTCATGTTGTGGTGACCCCCAATTTCATTGTTACAAATTGAACATAATTAAAGCATAGTGATTAATCACAAAAACAATATGTAATTATATATGTGTTTTCCAATGGTCTTAGGCGACCCCTGTGAAAGGGTCATTCGACCCCCAAAGGGGTCTCGACCCACAGGTTGAGAACCGCTATCCTAGGGGATGCAAGCCCTGACCATAAGCTCAGCACAGAGGGCTTGGTTTCTGAAGACTATGCCACTAGCCATCCTTAGGTGACTGGTTTGTTTTTAAGGACATTGATCATCTTTAAAAAAATATATTTTTATTGATTTCAAAGAAGAAGGGAGAAAGAGAGAGAGATAGAAACATCCATGATGAGAGAGAATTATTGATCAGCTGCCTCCTGCACACCCCGCACTAAGGATTGAGCCCATAACCCAGCACATGCCCTGACTGGGAATAGAACCAGGACCTCATAGGTTGACACTCAACCACTGAGCCACTCCAGCTGGGAAGGCCATTGATCATCTTACAGGTTTTGCAGTAGAGCCACTATTTATAAAACCTCCATAAGCATTTGGGCTTCTTGTGTGCCAACTCTTGTCCCCAGGGCACACTGTACCATGTGTAATGAATACTTAGTACAACTCAACCTAAAAGATATGGAGTCTGTTTCTCTTCACCACCACTCTGTTCGCTAAGTATTGAAGACATGGCTGATTTTCTTTTAATTCAGAAGGAACTACTTACGTGTCAAACACAAACACCTGAGATTTCCAGAGTAAGAAGGGTTGTAGAGGAAGCAAGTCTAAGAAAGAGCAGGTTTTCTAACACAAAGGTAAAATTGATACCAGCACAAGCAATTGCCCCCACCGGCCGTTCTTTCCTCCTGAAGTTCAGACTGGAGGGCCACCTGGAAGGGAGGCAACCAGCCTGCTGTTCACCAGCAGGAGCATTGCCCAGGACAAGGGCACCTTGGGGTCAGCCTTGAACATAGTACCTTACACTTAAGCCTGTGGGACTAGATTCATCAAACCTAATGGAGGGAAAGTAATATCCTTAGAAAAATCCAGGACTGTTGCCTGGTAATAAGGAGTGAAAGAGTTAACTATCAAAGAGCTATTATATTTTGAAGGTAGTTTTAGGGCCACAGAAAACACTCTTCTGGCTTTGCCGGACAGTTGCAATACATGCCAGATATTTGGATAACTTCATGCAGGAGAGCCATTCTCACGGGTTGAGGAAAACTTGTGGAAACAGCTGTGGGAGTACAGTTACCCAGTTTGAAAATGAGCTCATATGTTGGGAATCAGTCCTGATGGCAGTCAATTTACACTGACGGTACAGCAGAGGAACAGTGAAGTGAGACTTGGAGAGCCCGGCCTACAAAGACTCTTTGATGAATAAAATACGCCTCCAGTTCTGTGAGCAGAGCCAGGCTGCATAGAGGAGAGAGGGAAACTCAACCCACACAGTGAAAAAGGTTTCTTCATAGTGAGACCGCATCGCACAAGGGCCACACATCAGAGAACTTTAAGCTTAAGCTTTATGGTAGAAGCAGGACTGCATCACTTCCTGGGTGAAAATTTGGCAACTTTTCTTTAATAAGAACACCAAGATTTGGTGCAAAGGTGCTTCAGGCTGGCATTTCAATTGTTGGGATTCATAGATACAGAGAACATTGTTTTGGTTGCTAGGAGGGAGGTGGGTTGGGGGCTGGGTGAAAAAGGTGAAGGGATTAAGAAGTACAAATTATTAGTTACGAAATAATCATGGGATTATTAAAGTACAGCCTAGGGAATACAGTCAATACTATCCTAATAACTATGTATGGTGCCAGGTGGGAACTAGACTTATTGGGGGGATCACTTCATAAAATTTTATAAATGTTGAACCACTATGCTGCACATCTGCAACAATATAAAATAATACTGAGTGCCAATTGTAATTGAAAAATTAAAAACATTTGAAAAAAGAATATAAAGCCATGAATTCACAGCTTTTACAAAAATGAATCAAAGGGTCTACTTCAACTTAATATCTGGGACCTTACTTTGTAAATACACCATGAAACCTGCTGAGGCCTGTTCATGTCCACGGCCTCTACAAGGCCCTCTCAGAGGTTCCACTCCCAGTTACCACACACCACTGCTTTACATGGGAAAACTTATGTAACCAACTGCTTCTACTCTCACTCACCTTTCATTTTTAGTACCTTATGTTTACTAATATATTGAGAATAGAAAATTTTAGAATCACTTTAATCATAGAATTGAGGGGCTATTTAACCCAACTTTTTAATTTTTACAGATAAATAAAAAGAGGCCCAGAGAGGTCAAGTGTCTTTGTAAGGTCATGAAGCTAGTTAGCGGCAGCACTAGTCTGACTTTAAGTCCACGACTCACTTTATCATAGCACTTTGTACAAATTGTTTAAGAGAACTAATGTTGGACTTAATGGCTAAAACTTTAGAGATATTTAAACCAAGCTTGCCAGACTCAGTAAATAAAAATACAAGAATCTCATGTAACTTATACCAAAAAATTATTTGTTGTTTATCTGAAATTCCATTTAACTGGCCATCCTACTTTAGAATCAAAAGGAGTATTAGAAGCAAAAAGAGCAACTTGAAACAAAACAGAGAAAATCGCGTTTCTGTTTAAACAACCCCCCCTCCGAGCACGGCACTACTTACAATGCTTTCCCCTTAGAACCCAGAGTGACCCAACGGCCAGAAATACATCATCAGGGGACCTCAGAACCTAAAGCAGCAATTTGCAACTGCTGCGCTGCAAGAATTTTAAAACATACAACACCCAACTATTTAGTCGGGGGCCTGGCCTCTTTTCCCTTTGATTGTCAAATAAAAAAATGACAATAGCCAACACAACAATAGCCATCTGGTGTGAATGAATCAAAAGTATACCTATTTGTTATTTGTCAGAGCGGCCAAAAATATAATATTTTTTTAGTGTGCGGCAGAATTTTAGTAGTTTATGTATGCCGTGAGGTAAAAAAGGTTGAAAACCACTGATTTAAAAGAATATCTTTGAAATTTTAATTTTGGTCCAACACTAATAGTATACAGTACAGGTATCCCTCAACATATGCATATATTTTACCAAGAAGATGGTTGTAAAAAGAAGTTTCATAAAATCAGAATAGCTGGACAAGGCCAAAAGTGAGACATGTTATCACCCAGCAGCGTGAGCTGTTTATGGCTGCACAAGTCACAGACAGCGCATCGGCTTGGGCATGCTCACTAGGCAAGCTGGCTTAGAAGGGTGGAATGTGTGGTGACGTCTTACCAATGGTATAGTATGGAGATAGAGTCATTCTATCTCTCATCCCTAAAAGGAGAAAAGGATCAAGAATTTTGCTTTTGCAGTAATAAAATCAAGAATGAAGTGCTTATATTTCCAGCCAAGCCAAATGGTTCAGATTCCAAATATTCCATTGTTAGGTAACAGAACAAAATTTCTTTACCTAGTTTATGCTGTGACAGTGTTTCTTCATAATAATGGACACAGTACTTTGCAAGACTATGTGAAATTAGTGCTTATTTTTACAAAGATTCTTACAATGAAAAGGGGGATAAATTTATTTGAAATGGAAGCTATAAATGCTGTTTGTGCAAAAATAAAAATGTGCACTAATCAAAAACAAAACAACAACCAACAAATGTACATAATGGCAGTGTTAATTATGTCTGGGTCTATGATCAAAAGGATGGGCCCTTAGTATACAGACCCACATAGAACCTCTATCTCAAAGACTGAGTGTTGTCACACTGAAGTGCTAGCTTAGACCAGTTTAAGAAAACAGGAAAGGCTCATTTGCAGAGCAAACAATGAAGACATAAATGGGCAAATTCTACAAAACTCAGAGAGGAGTATCTGAGATGTGAGAGTGCTGTACATCAGGGCATATAAAAATGATGGGAAAAGTTGGAGAAATTCAGTGTTCAGACTAGTAAAGAGCAGACTGAGCTAAGTTACTTAAAACACCATCCAAACATTCAAAAGGCTGTTGTATAGGCTGGGTGGACAGTAAAATCTTCAGAGAGAGAGATCCAGGATCTTATCAGGAAAAAATATGGAGAGCTGAACGTAACAAGGTGAACACAGAAACAACATGGTACATTTGAATATAAGATTTGATTTTTTCTAAGTTCAAGAGAGGACAACAAGCAGTATGTATGGAAAACATGGGGCTTTGGTCAACAGAAGGCTCAGTGTTAATTGTGGGGTAATTTTGACACTAAGAAATATAGTGTCATCTTAGGAGGTGCTAATGTACCAGTGTTTTCCAAGGCATATTCTATGGACCATTCATTCTGAAAATTATTAATAGGTTTTATGGAGGGAAAGAGTTGTAGGGTCCAATGCGTTTGGAAATCATAGACGAATCAGGGTCATTGCTGATGTTCAGGGCTTTCATGTGTTGAATACACCGAATTTCTAAGAAAGAATATGATATGAAGTATTTTCTCAACTTGAGAAATCATAGATACCTTCTTTCTAGAAAGCATATTGTGGTACAACTATTTAGCAGGACACGTTTTGAAAAATGTAGTAACAAAGTTATAGTACATAAGAAAAGGGGAATGATCTTGCTTTTGGTCAGACACAGTTGGGCTGTGTGGTGAGTCAGGCATCATGATTTCAGAGGAGAAAACGGATGGGAGGATAATCAAGATGATGCCAACTACTCTGGGTTTGAAAACAAGCCGTGTCAGAAATGGTTAAAAGAGCAGAGGCTATTTAGCTCGAAGAAGAGAAGACCTAGGAAGGGCAAGATAAATGGTTTTCAAAGATTTGAAGGTAGACCTAGGATTAACAGACAGGAAAATAAATTTTAAATCATGATTAGAATAAATTTCCAGTTTTTATAATTATTCCAAAGGTCCCAAATTCCAAAATTGTTCTAAATTTCCAGTCATCCCCAGTTCCCAGATGGCTGCCCTGGGAAAGCTGAGATTGTGCATTTCCGAGGACGCTGGTGCATGAACTGGGATGACTAACCTGGGAAACGACACTGAGGGGAGTTACTACAAAAGGAGGGTTTGGATTAGCGGATGTCCACAGACCTCAACACTCAGATCCTACGCTTAATTTGTCTCTTCTTGCCTCAACACTTTTCATCTCTGCAAAATAATGATAGACTTTTCTTTCTTTTACTAATCTCTTATTTTCTCTAATTTATGGGCTGTATTTTTATAATTTGGGTGATAGTCTGCACAACTATCATTATTTTTAAATGTAGAAAGAATTCACAGTGCAATACTCACATCAAAAATTTTCTTGACCACTTCTGTCTGGATTTTATCAAAAAGAACAAAGTCCTTTTCCTCCACCATCTTATCCCGGTAAACACGATTTGATTCGTGCCGATAGAGCTTTACCAGGTCCCGTGCGGATTTCACACACTCCACCGAGGAGAAGAGAATGCCCTTTAAGGAGAACAGACAAAAATATGGCATGAATAACAACTTACAGCGACAACAGCGACTATTTATTGAAGCCAGTTCTGTGATAGGTACCGGAGTCAATGTTTTGCCAGACACAGCTCATTTAACCATCATGATGATCCCACAAAGTCATTTTTATTATATCCATTTCGTATAATTTGGAAATTGCAGTTCAGAGATAGGAAGTATGTCCAATGCCACATGATAAGTGGCCTTAGTTCAAACCCAAGAGGTTTTGAAATCAGGTTTGCCTGGCCTTGGAGCCTGGAATTTTAGACACTGCATTCCAACTCACCACGCTGAGGGAAGGGGGCTCTGCTCTGTTTCAATTCCTTCAGTGCCATTTTGAAAGCTACTCTGAGTGACAATTGCTCATGTGAAATCAGAACAGTGACGAAGGACTGGGATGAGTATAGTTAACTTCTGCAGTCACCAACACATTTGTTTATCTTGAGTAGGCTCTCCTTCCCATCTAACACAGTAACACAGGAATTGTTTAAAATATTTATTATTTTATCTCAAATTTCTGGCACATCTCGGCTACTATTAGCCAATGTCTCAGCTTTCTTTTTCATTGAAAAATAAAGACCACCGAGAATAGAGCCCCTCAACAACTTCAGTAAGTCCTATAACTTCAAACTCATTTGCTCCTGTGTCCGCCTTCATTGCTTTCTTTCTTGTGTCAGAGAAAGAGGGGGCCGTTTAATTGCTCCTCAGTACCGGAGGAATAATGCTCAGATTCCACAGCATGGCACAAAGGTCTGCTTCTAATATGACTACCAGTCTGATTACTCATGATCCCTCTATCACCACATCCCATCAAATCCAGTTTCCGGTTTCACAAAACTCAAATTATTTTCTGACCCTGACTGAATACTTTCTGTGACTTCATGCCTTTGTTCGCTCTGCTCATATTTCAAGATCTAGATCAGTTGATAAACTTTGTTGAGTCTTCCATGGTCTCTTCTTTCCTGTCTGATGTGCTCCCATATGACCCTTTAAATATTTATAAGAGAATTATTAGTTTCTAAAATTATTTGTCTTTGTACAGGTTTGCTTCTTCCAGGTCATGGTGAGTGTCTTAAAGGCAGGGAAATTGAGAGATTTATTTTCAGATGTGGTTTGTTTTAATCACTGTATTATTAGTACCTCGCCTGGTGCCTGACATATGATTCTCAGGGAATGCTTGTTGAAAGAATGAATGAACTGATATTGAATCCTTCAATTACTATAAGGTCGCAAGAACCTCCATTAATATTTCTGCTTTTGGTAATGGCAGAATAGCTGATCACAGACCAACCCACTGAGACCAACTGCAAAAGACGGGAAAATTGTTTTTAAAGCTCTATCTTTTTAGAAGCATCAGAGAGTAATCAAGTCAGCGAGGACTTTCGGGGCTCAACTACTGGAGAGAAGAGAAGGAAGTGAGATTAACCCCATGTTTGGCACCATTTATCTTCTTCAGACATTTGCCAATTCACAAGCAGTGCCTTATAGGATTAGAAACTGAAAAGACAGTGACAAGTGAGAGGTTGAGATGCTGAGCAATGTTTTCTCATCTCATGGGGCAGGAAGGATGAAAACTGGAATTCAGGGATTACCAGGAAAGAGGTTGTAGCTAAACCTCAATGGGCCCTGTCAGATGGTTATACATTAGAAGTGTGAGTGAACAAATCACTCGGTCCTCACAGGAACTAAAGCCCAATTTCAGTCTCCTCAGTCCCTGGCAACTGCGGGCCAGAAGCAGAAGTATGTAATTTCTGAAGGAAAACATCAGCATCTAAACCAGCGGTTCTCAACCTGTGGGTCGCGACCCCCTTGGCGGTCGAACAACCCTTTCACAGGGGTCGCCTAAGACCCTCCTGCATATCAGATATTTACATTACGATTCATAACAGTAGCAACATTACAGTTATGAAGTAGCAACGAAAAATAATAATTTTATGGTTGGGTCACAACATGAGGAACTGTATTTAAAGGGCCAGAAGGTTGAGAACCACTGATCTAAACCCTCAAATTACCCACACATTTTAAAATTCATAATGTCTGGCAATCAAACAAACAAACTGGGAATACCAGGAGATATGACCAAAACCAAGAAAAAAACTGACCCACAAAAGATCTAGGCATTGGAATTAACAGACACAAACTTTAACAAAGCTACAATTAATATGACTAAGAAATTAGATGACCAGGTAAAGAATTTCAGCAGAGTACTGAAACCTTTAAAAATAAACCAAATGGAAATTGTCAAATTAAAAATGACCCCCAAGTTATAGTTACTGAGATTAAGAACTTAAAATGGGATTAACAAAGAATGACACACCTGAAAAAAGAATTAGTGGGTAGAAAAGGGACCAGCACAAGATAATCCAACTGAATAACAAACAGAAAAAAAAATTAACAAAGAAAAAACAGAAGTGCCCTGGCCAGTGTGGCTCAATTGGTTGTAGTGTCATCCTGTGACACTACAGGTGGCAGGTTCTATTTCCAGGCGGGGCACATGCCCAGGATGCGGGCTTGTTTGGGGGCGTGTAGGGGAGCAGCCAATCTATGTTTCTCTCGCACATGGATGTTTCTCTTTCTCTCTATCCCTTCCTCTCTCTAAAATTAATATTAAAAAAAGAAAAAAGCATAAGAAGCACATGAAACACAGTGGAAAGGTCATATACATGTATGGGAATACCAGATGTAGAACAGAGAGAAGCAGAAGCAATATATAAAGAGATGTTAGCGCTAACTTCTCTAAAACTCAAAAAAGGGCATCAAACCTGATTTAAAAAATGCTGCAAACACTAAGCAGGATAAATATCAAAATACCACCCAGATACATTAAGCATAATTGTGATTTTCTTGAAAATCAAAGACAAAGAGAAAATTTTAAAAACAGACAAGCAAGAAAAAATACAGATACTCTCAAAGGAACAGTAAGACTTGGAGATAATTTCTCGATGGAAACCAGAAAACAATGAAACAACACCTTCAAAGTGCCGGGGGAAAATAGCTGCCAACCTAGATTCTAAATCACTGTCCAAAATTCT
Source organism: Myotis lucifugus (assembly GCF_000147115.1). Classification (NCBI taxonomy): domain Eukaryota; kingdom Metazoa; phylum Chordata; class Mammalia; order Chiroptera; family Vespertilionidae; genus Myotis; species Myotis lucifugus. The sequence goes on along the minus strand of NW_005871464.1, from coordinate 91,647 downwards.
TTAAAAATATGAAATAAATGCATTTAAACTCTAATGAAAACTGAGAGTTTCTTTGCTAGCAGATATAAGCTAAAGCAAACACTAAAGAAGTTATTCAGGCAGAGCAAAAATGATTCTAAATGGAAAACCAGAAATGCAGCAGGAATAAAGATCAATGGAAAGGGTAATATGTGAGTAAATCTAAATAGTGTTGACTTACTAGGACAGAAATAGTGCATTGTGGGTGTTCAGTATACACTGAATTAAAATAAATCAGGGACATAAAAGTTGAAAGGAGGTAAATTGTTCTAAGATCCTGGCATCATATGGCATTTGATAAAGGTACTAATTTAAAAAGGATAAAAGAATAAAGTGATGCACTTGGTACCCATTAGATGAATAGTCAAAGGATGTACAGCATGCTAAAAGAAAGAGAAAATAAAGAATAAAAAATATAATTAGCTCAATAGAATATGAGAAATTGGAGAAAAGGAAACATACACTATGTAGAACATATTAAAAAATAGTATAATTATTATGTAAAATAATTATTATATAAAATAACATCAAATATAAATGCACTAAACATTTTAATTAAAAGATAAAGATTATGAGACTAGATTTTAAAAATCCAACTGTGTGTTGCCTACGGGAAATATATATTTTAAATATAAAAATTCAAAACAGCTGGAATAAAAGCTGGAAAACAATATAGAATAAAGATACTAAAAGAACATGGAGTAGCCATGCTAATATCATACAAAGTTGACTTTAAAGCAAGAGCCATTTTTGATATACAGTGCATTTAATAATGGTCAGCCTACTAGGAAGGCTGACAATTAATGATATCAGTGGCATTCCAAGAAGTTAGAAACAGAAAGACAAACTAACCCCAAACCCAAAGTAAGTAGTAAGAAAGAGATTATAAGATTAAATATTAATAATATAAAAACAGATATCAAATAGAGGTAGTTAAGAAAGTAAAAAACATAATATTGGTAACTTTTCAGTTTCTTTGAAAAGACTAGCAGAATTGATAACTCCCTAGTAAGGCTGATAGGAGGTAAAAAGAGAAAACAGAAAAGGCATACATAATCAACATTCAGAACAAGAAGGAGGGCATGTCAGCTACAACACATATTTCAAAGATAATAACAGGATATATAAACAATTATATGCCAATCAATTAGAAATTGTTGACATCAACATCTTACCAGAACTGATACATCAAGACAGAAAACCTGAATTGTCTAATATGTATTAAAGAAATTAAATTTATGATTTAAAATCTTCCACAAAGAAAATTGCAGATGACTCATCAGTAAATTCTTCAGACATTTAAGGAAGGCACAGTGCAATGCTCTACAGAATCTCCCAGAGAGGAAAAAAGAGGGGACACTTCCCCATGTAATCTATAAGGACTTCACAACCTTAGAATAGCAGACGAAAGAAATTATAGGACAACCATTAATATAGATGCAAAAATTATAGAGAAAAAATAGCAAACGGAATCCAGCAAAAAGCAGTGAGGTGTGCCATTGACCTTTCTAAGCCCTGTTACTGCCAGGCACTCAGGCTGACTGGCAAGGGCTGAGCCAGTGTGGGCACGGCCGGTGCAAACTTTGCACCATCTGATATAGTCACGTGCAGCACGGGGATGGGGACGGTTAATAATCCCCGCCTCTCAGAGCACTATCAAATTCTGTCCTGGGTGGAACAGAGGGAGGAAGTGGAGAGCTGGTCAGAATTATTGAGCCTTAGATCAAGCCGGATGGAGGAAAACAGTAGATTCTCTGTGCAGTGCATTCTTCAATCATTCCCTTGAGCTCTTCCATCAGGCCTTTAGACAAGCAGGCAGGCAAAGAGGGATGCAAGCTGTGAGCTAGAAGCTCTCCCGTGGAGGAGGGTGGGGTGGGGAGGAGGCCAGTGCTGCAGTGGGGGCTGCATTTCCCCACACCCAGCAGGTGGCTGACAGCTGGCAGCTGCGGGGAGGCCTGGCTGGGACACAGAGCCCAGAGGTCCACACCCAGGCTGCCCGAGTCAGGCAAAGAAACAGGCCAGGGGAAGAAAGACTCACCCCCACTCCAGCATCTCCCCTCCCGTTCTCCCTCACCATTGCAGCAGTTGCCCCTAAAACAAGGCTGGCACTGAACCTTCCTCCTCAGGAAGCCATTGTCGCCCGAGTGCCTGCACGTGGAGCTGAATATTCTAGTTTCCGGTCAGTGCTGCTGCCTACCGGCTCTGTGCTCATGCTCACGGTACCTGATTTGTCTGTGGCACAGTTTTCTCATTTCTAAATCGGAAATAATCAGTATTTTACCTTACATGGTGGTTGTGAGGATTACATTATTAGGGCCTAGAACTGTGCTCAGTAAATGCTAGCGATTATCAGACTAAAGTCAGATTTTATGAGGGCCACTGTGGTCTCAAGTTATCTTTCCAATCTCACCAACATCGTTTTATACGTTTCTACCGCCATGTCCATTCACGCTGTCATCTGCTAGCTGGGAACTTCTCCGAGTCTGTTAAATTGGGATAAAAATGTGTATCCCAGAGGGATTAAATTTCAGGTGGTCCAGGTGACAAGGCACCTGTCCAGGCAGGAGCTAGGGCTGGGGGCTTCTGCTAAAAGAGACCTCACACCATTGCGAGCAATGAAAATGTTATAGAATTATTTTAACACCTTTTTTTTTTAAACTTGGAAAATACAGATGGTAATACCCCCACCTCATCATGTTGCAGTGAGATTTAAGAGAGGGATTGTGTGATTTAAAAAAAGTCTTTTTAAGTTATTACCCAATAAATGGGGATAAGAGTGAGTACACACACATGTTGCCATTGTCCAGGCCTGAGGACTGTGGACCTATAGACTTCTTGATGCCTTACCCCTCTTATGTTTGTTCTCCTCATTGGAGGCACAAGGGGCAGCACAGGGAAGGGGTCCAGGCTAGGAACCCGGAGACCAGATTCTCATCCCAGCTTCGTCTCTGGCTGGCTGTGCGCTTGGGCAAATCTATACACTCTCAGCTGGTCTCCGGTCCCCACTCTAACGCAGCAACGCTTGGGAGACACACGGCCCACCCAGGGGTGCTCTCCTGAGCAGCTTACAGATGTTCTCGGAGACTTGACCTGCAGTGGGAGCAGTGACTCCACCTTCAGGATAAGCCTCTCTGGGGCATAGCTCTTGGATATTTGAACAAAGTTGTAGTAGGTTTCTGCTCTTTACAACCAGGAGTCCTGGGTGGAACATGCAGCCCTGTGTTCTCAGGGTCCGGCCCTTTGCTGGTCTTGGGTTCCCCAGAGTCTGACAGGTAGTGTGCTGGGTAATTAATTCCAAATACTTTGCGCCCCTCCCCCCAACTCCCCCAAGGAGGGTCATGCTTCAGTCCCTGGCCTCATTGACATTTCCCTACAGGTGTGGCCTCTGTGTGGTGTGAATGACATTCGTCCCTCAGTAATGGCCCAGTGCTATCTTGGGGGTGAGGTCTCTCTGAAAATTAGTTTGTGCAGATTCTTATCCAGGACGGGAGAATTGTGGACGTCACCATGTAAGGATGCTTGTACCTGACCAAGGGGAAGAGCAGACTCGGGTTTGCTGCAGCGCCCTCTAATGGTGAAGGGCCACGCTACTGGAAACCACAGACACAGACAGGTCTTCACCATTCAGATGAGCAGCTGAAGGGATCTGAAATGGCTCTGGCCTGGAAATAATTAGAACCAAGGCATCCCAGGGGCCAGCAGATGGTATCTGAGGAATATTGCGACATGGCTTCCTCAAGAGGCAGAGCTACCCTGCGTGGTTGGGGACATTCCTTTTCATCCAGGAACAATGGATGTACCACCAGGGCCTGCAAAATGGTTTTCTCTTCCTTTCTTCTGTGCCATTTTGCTCCCTAGGCACGCTGAAATCATTGTGTAACATTATCGCCACGATGCTCAGCCTCCTCCAGCCCAAAGGAACCAACTCGGAAATGCGTTCTGTTACTGGGAAATAATTGATTGGCAAACAGACCTCTATTTTTTGAAGTCCTTCCTCACGGGGCCCATGGCACTCTATTCACCTGTTGATGTTCTTGACTCCATGGGAACTGTGGCTTTGCCAAGAGTTTGGCATTTGCTACTAATTCACCCAGAATGCAAGGAACCAGATCATCACTGAGCCTTCTGGGGTGTCTCGGAGCAGATGGACTCACCTGGAAAATGTTGGCGAAGTCTCGGAGATTGAAGATATAGTGGAATTTGATTGCCGTGGGTAGGAACGTGGTGGCGACTTTCTGATGGAAGGTAAGGGCCAGGTTGATCAGCTGGGGGGTGGATTTCTGCAGTGATGCCGGGAAGTTTCCAAGCCTCAGGTGCTGAGTCAGGATGGAGCTGTAGATGGAGGACAGGGCGTCCGCTCCCGGGAAGGAGAGGACAAAGACACTGAAGTGACGCTGTGCGAGGAAACAGAGGCATGGAGGCGGCTGAGTTAGAAACCTGGGGTCCCAGAATAAAGCCAGCCTTTCTGAATTTACACAAAACAGAATTCATATAAGGGCTTTGCACCCCATATTGTGGCCATATTTTTCACATTAAACCCAGA
>NW_005871464.1:71960-85898 GCF_000147115.1 Myotis lucifugus | reverse complement strand
GAGCTGGGGCTCAGTGGGGGAGCAGGAGGAGAACCTGAGCTGGGGATCAGTGGGGGGAGCAGGAGGAGAACTGAGCTGGGGCTCAGTGGGGGAGCAGGAGGAGAACTGAGCTGGGGATCATGGGGGAGCAGGAGGAGAACTGAGCTGGGGCTCAGGAAACCTGAGTTTGATACTGAGCATCCACGTGACCATGGGAGAGCCATTTCATCTCCCTGACGTTTTCTTAGCCTGAAAAATGAGTTAAACTAGATGAACTCTCTGACCCTGTCCAGCTCTAAACAGCTTTATAACTCTGGGTCTAGGGGTCTCTCTTCTTAGAAAGTCAGCATCCTGCACGATTTACCACTTTTAAAGGCTGGACGGGGGAAGGGCCAATTCTTACTATGATCAAGTAACATCAGCCCTGGTAGGCGGTATTTAGGGTCCCAGAACCCCAGCTTCTCCTGTACCTGAAGCCGTGGGTTGATGGTGAAACTGCCTGAAGTAGGATTCATACAGGAAACATACTGCACATTCGTGATCTCCTTTAGAGACAGCTTGTTCCGATCATACCTGGGACAGTCAGAAAACATAGGGGAGAGCTGTGCGAGGGCCTGGGCAGGCGAGTGCCTTGTCAAGGTGAGATACGATGTGCCCTATCATTCACGTGTTTGGGTGGTTGGTAGAGACTGAGAAGTGACATGAGCCTTGGACAAAATCCTAAGGGATCCAGTACTTACGGAAACAACGTAGGGAGAAGAGACCACAACGATGCACTAAGGGGAAGGAGGAAGATCAGGGTGCATGGCACCCCAGGAGGCAAAGGCAGTCAGCATTTCTAAATAGGGAAAGTGGTCTAGCACATCCTGTGCTGCCAAGAGAATAAAAAGATGGATTTCATCATAAAGATACAGTTAGTCGTGAGCAGGAACGGTTTATTAGAATGGAGGAAATAGAAACTAATAATAATGGCCTGAGGAGTGAGTAGGAGGTGAGGGCGTGAAGACAGAGTAGAGAAATTTGATTAAGTAGGGAGAGAGAGAGAGAGAGAGCGAGCAGTAAATTGAGAACGATTTTTTTTAACACAATAGAAATGTATGCATGTTATTATGAAGAAGACAGGGGACTAGTTGATGACGTGAGGTTTCAGGAGGTGGGAAAAGTAGAATCAAGATGCTGGTGGGCGGCTATGCCCCAGGGAAGATGTGACAGGAGGAGGGAGAAAGGCTGCAGGGATGCATGTAAGTTGTCTAGATGTGTAAGCAGGAGGCAGATGGCGTGTGATCATCAGCGGAGGTGGGTGGGAAGCTTGAGGAGAGGGGGAAGGGATGAAATGGACATTTCTGGGAGCGGAAATGTAAGCATATGGAGGCAGTATGGAAGAGTTTCCAGGAAGTTTCTACTTCCGCTTAAGACTTGTGACCTTGAATCCAGAGTAAAACTCGTAAGCCTGACTGATTCTCTCCAGGGTAGCTCAGCCGCGCAGATGCCAGCGTGGAGGCTGTGGGTGGCTGTCTGTGGCAGGCATCCAACAAAGACAGGAATGAATGAAAGGTAACTCGGGTTACCATCACAGCTATAGTTCTCTCTGGATTCCCTCTTCACACTGCCCACTCGTTCTCAGCAGCCGATTCATGTGTGAGGCAGGAAGATGAGCCAAAAATGGTCAAATGACTGACTTGTGGGGTTTTTTATTTCTGCCAAGTTCAGCCCTTTTGCCATTAAAAACTATGCTGTTTCAAGAGGCAGTGTGGGCCTGAGTTGCTCTGAAGAGACAAAGGCTGCTGAGACCTGCAGACGCTCTGCCCTGGGCAGTGTGTTAGGTGTGACCATTGTGCCTGCTCAGGACTATGGGGCCGCGATGAGGGGAGGGGGTGGAGTCAGTTCTGCTTTGGGGTTTGGAGAAGGCAACGTTTGAGAAGAATATTGAAGACAAAAGTAGGCTTTTCTCCTTAGATGAGGGCTCCGTACCTTCTCCTCCCGTGGGTCGTGATGCCCTGTCTGAAAGCCCACTCGGGAAGCAGAACCCCGTAAGGCAGGGAGTCGGCCACGGGGATTCTCCTCTGGCTGCAGAGCTAAACGGAGGGGTGCAGCTCCAGGGGAGGTGGCTGGCTCGGCCCTGCCTTGGTTCCTTCCCCCCAGCCCGGGCCCCTGGCGCGCTCCTACCAGTGGCCGTAGTCCAGGTGCTGCCTGATGAGGGTGTGGGGCTGCACCGTCCCGTAGGCATCCACCTCCGGCATGTTCATGTCGTCGATGAAGTAGATCAGCTTCTTGTGCCCTGGGGGGCCATAGTTTCTCCCTGCCTTCTTTTCCAGAGGCTTCTCCAGGACAGCTGACGGGAGAGACCGGTAGAGAGGGAAGGGCGTTCAAACCTTAGATGGTAGTACGGGTGCCAAGTGCGAGCCGCGGTGCAGTGTGCATCTATGCGGAAACAACAGCAGTAGTTCCACCAGCGGCAGGGGTCCCACCGGACCAGACGGTGACCTGGGAATGACCTGACAGTCCTGGGGACAGCACCCACCAGGCACTGAGCCGCTTCCTATGTGCGGGGTGTGAGGTCTTTACAAACATTAATGATCTCATTTGGGCCTTCCTCAGATCACTGTAAGGTTAGTGCTATTATCCCATTTTAGAGAGGAGGAAACAGGCTCAGAAGGACAACTCCTCAAGGTAGAGCCAGTGTACAGACCCAGAGCAGTCAAACAACGAAGCCCATGCTCTTTCTGTCATCTCTGTGGGCCCAGTTTTCGTTGGGAATAGACCAGAAACAGAAAACGCCTTGGCAGTTCCAGGGCCCAGTACTCCAGCCTGGAGGAAACCTGCACGGACCGGACCCTGGGGACACTGGCCCTCCTTGTCCAGAAGAGCAGGGGAGCATGACGGCTGTGACTCCCATCCCGGGGCCGGGTGGAGGCCCCTTCCACTCCTGGACTACAAGAGAGGACAACAGTGCTGTCAAAGAGCTCAGCTGGGCTTTTCTCTGAGGGGGAACAGAAACACACTGGCCTCAGAGAATTTCCCAGAAGCCTCTAGGATCATGAAGCCCCTGCCCAGCACCTTCAGGTTGCCAGGCCCTCTACCAGAGCATCTCGTGTCTTCCTGGAGACTCCGCACAGATGGTGCAGGAGCTGTGTCTCCAATTATCCAGCCAAAGTGAAGGAATCAAACAGCATCGCTCCCAGCTTGACAGGGCTTGTTTAGGACAAACTTAAGAAACAGGGTGAAGGTATATGTGTTTTTTTTCAATCAGGCAATTAAATATTTATGTATTGCCAGAACCAGCACTTCCTGGAAGCTCTAAGAACCATCTGATTCTCTCTCTATCTCAAAACAAGTTTGTAAACAAGGAGAAAGTGTCACTAGACATAGGAAGGTGACAGATAGAAAGACAAGTTCCTTCAAGAAGCTGGAATATCGAATTCTTTGGTCCTGGGTTAAATTCAGTGCTTAAAATATGAAATAATTGTAAATTCAATTAGCATCCCATTAACATACACTATCAACCAATTAATCACCCAACACCTTCTTCCCCCTAAAGATATAACTATACACGAGATCTGTCAAAATGAAATATAATTAATGGGCTGCCAAGGACATGTTTTTGAGAACAGTCCTTCCCGTGGGAAATGCTCTCCTTAGGAAGACTTGTTTCTCCTCCTTCCAAAGCAGCGATTCTCCAACCCACCCCTGACATTCAGCAGACCCTGTGATTTGGGCTGATTGAGCTCTCGGTGCTTCTAAAGGATTGTGGAGGAGGAAAGCATGCCAGTTAGCAAGACGTGGCCTTTTGATGCACTGAGTTATCTCACGGGACAGGTAAGCACCCCAGGAAAGAGGGGCCTCCCTGGGGAAGGGCACACACACTTTTGATCCCTTCTTGGCCAAGCTCTGCTCCAAGTGCCCTCTAGGCGAGATGGCAGCAGGCTTTTGTTTCCAGCCAGACCTGGAGGAGCACAGTGGGTTCCAGTGTCAGCCAACATGCTGATGTTGAAGAAGCTAAACACGGGAGACGTCTACAGAAGTGCGGCCCGGGGTCTGCATTGCGGTGAACAAGTCCTGCAAGCCGCGCCCACGCCCAGGCAGGCTCACCTGTACGTCTTAGTCATTTCTCCACATGGAACTCCAGACGTCCAGCTAGAACGGTATCTAGCAGGTGCACCTGCAACCCTCTGTTTTTATCCGTGTTCCTCCAGCACTGTTTCACCACCATTGTACATTTGAAGAGCAATTTCATGATCAAAGTGAAATTGTTTTCTCACGTCAGTGTCTCCACTGCCACCATCCTTGTGCACCGGCTCTCACCTAGTAACTACCAAATCCTCCCAAACGGTCCTCCTCCTTCCACCCTGGTCCCTTCACTATACTCCAAACAGAGGAGTGGGCATCCTTCTAAGATATACATCAGATGGGCCAGTCCCCCGCTTAAAGCTCTTCAGTGGCATCTCATCTCACTTGGGGCCAAAGCCAGACTGGTTATATGCACAGACCTGGCAGCTGTCTCTCTCTCCCACTGCTCCCCTGGTTCCTCCCTCAGCTCAGGCTACCCTGCATCTGACACATTCGCTGCCTCAGGGCCTCTGCTCTGGATGCCTCCTCTGCCCGGAATCCTTTTCTCCCAAATGCTAGCACAGTTTGCTTCTTACTTACCTCACACATGTATGGACTCAAATGCCTTTCTCAGTAAGTCCTTTCCTGACACTCTATCTAAAATTACACCCCGCCTCCTCCCACCAGTGTAGCTCAGTGGTTGAGCATCAACCTATGAACCAGGAGGTCAAGATTTGATTCCCGGTCAGGGCACATGGCTGGGTTGTGGGCTCAAGCCCCAGTGCGGGGCATGCAGGAGGCAGCCAATCAATGATTCTCTCTCATTGATGTTTCTATCTCTCTCTCCCTCTCCCTTCCTCTCTGAAATCAATAAAAAAATTTTCTTAAAAAAATATTTCTTGTTCATGCTTCATTCTTCTCCATAACATGTATGAGTACTTAACATCTTATATTTCACCAATTTCCTGTTTATTGTCTCACCCCCTCTGCCCTCTACTAGTAAACTCTGTAGGCCAGGAAATCTCTTTGCTTTTCTCATTGTCATACCCCAGCACAGAGAGCGTTATCTAGCATAAAGGAGGATGTTGAAGAACATTTACTAAATTAAGAAATAAATGAATGCATTTTATTATTATAACGCACCCCAGGAATAGGCAGGGAAAGAGCCAAGGCCATGACCCCCATTTTGTAACTAAGGTAATAGAGGCTAAGGAAGGTTAAATGCTTTGCTGGAATGAGAATTCAGGTCTCTGGATACTGACTTGACTGCTTCTTTCACATCACCCGGAGAAAGTCCTTGTGAGCCCCAACATCCCAACCCCTGGCCAGGGATGGCCCTGACCGGCCAGTCCCACTGACCCCTCCAGTCTCTGAAAGGTAGAGCCGGACACTCGTCCATGGAGCACTACTAGGAACCCGACCTACATACACGTCCTGACCATTCCCCTACTGAGGATTTGACGTGCATTATCCCATTGACGTCCACTGTAAGAGCAGCCCTATAAAGTATTGTCACCAGCTTTTAAAAAATAATATAATTTTTTTACAGAAAGGAGAGGGACAGGGAGAGAGATAGGGACATCAATGATGAGAGAGAATCATTGAACAGCTGCCTCCTGCACACCCTACACTGGGAATCGCCCGCAACCTGGGCATGTGCCCTGACTGAGAATTGATCCATGACCTCCTAGTTCATAGGTCGACACTCAACCACTGAACCACACCAGCTGGGCTTGTCATCAGCTTTTTAAAAATCTTTTAACAAATGAGAAAACTGAGGTTTAGAGAAACTAAGGGACTTTATCCAAGGCCATACAGCTAGTGAGGGCAAAGCCAGGGTTCTAACCTGGATTACCTCATGTAACCACTACCATAAACTACTTCTTAAACATTACTGCAACATGGCTTTGCCCTTGAGAAATCCCTGGTTAACTCATTGCCTGACTGTGTTTTGACAGAGAGCATTAGTAATTAATCATGTCTTACTTTGCATTGACATGATTTGTGTACCTGTGTTTGAACTATTTCCTTCCACATTATCTAATTTTTTCACATTAAGATGCTTTAGTTATATTGCAAGGGCTTAAGTTGTGTTTATTCTTTCAAAAAATAACATACTTTGCATGATTATAAAAATACATGTTTACTACATAATGATTAAAAACCATCGAAAATCATGATGAAGAAAATGAAAATTACCCATAACTCTTTACCTACCAATAAACATTACTTTCAATATTTCAGTGTATTTCATCCTAGTCTATTTGCTCTGTTAGATTTTTCCTTTATAAAATCAGAATTATACTGCAGATTCTGCTTGTATTTTTTTAAAAATATATTTTTATTGATTTCAGAGAGGAAGGGAGAGGGAGAGATAGAAACATCAATGACAAGAAAGAATCATTGACCAGCTGCCTCCTGCACACCCATTGGGGATCAAGCCCACAACCCAAGCATGTGCCCTGACCAGGAACTGAACCATGACCTCCTAGTTCATAGGTCGACACTCAACCACTGAGCCACGCTGGCCGGGCTCTGCTTATATTTCTCTCTCTCTCTCTCTCTCTCTCTCTCTCTCTCTCTCTCTCTCTCATCTTCACCCAAGGTTATTTTTCCAATTATCTTTTAGAGAGGATGGAAGAGGGAGGGAAAGACTGAGAGAAACATTGATGTGAGAGAAACACATCAATTGGTTGCCTCCTGCAAAAGTCACGTTCAGGGCCCAGGGGGAGCCTGAAACCAGGGTTCGTGGCCTTGACCGGAATCAAACCTGGGACCCGAAGGCTGATGCTCTATCCACTGAGCCAAACTGGCGAGGGCTCTGCTTGTATTTTTTATTTCGCATATTGCAGACATCTTTATACGATAATATATAACCTCCAACAACTTGATTTTTTAAAATTAATCCAAGCAGGCTTTTATTTTTTAATAATAAAAAGTTTGTTTTTTAGAGAAACTACATGTTTAACAGAAAAATTGTTTAAGAAGTTAAAGGCACATCGAGGGATAATTATTTTTAACCAATTTAAAGGGATTGTTTTACATATCAATAAAACAAAATTCAAGAATATTATTTTGAAGTTTATATTTTATAACATTGCAGAGCAATGTTAAAATATGGGGTTATATTTCTGTACTAGGAGTCAGCATTTATATAAATCACTGGTCTAACCATCACTATGTCATAAATGCAACAACAAAAAAAACACCTACCCTAAGAGTCTATACTAATTTAAAATACTATCCAAGTTCCATTAAAAAGCTATAAATATATAGCACAAGTTAATTACAAAAGGCATTTCATGTACTCTTAAGTGCACATATAGTAATAAAATGTAATAGGAGACCTAAAACTAAGTACTTACTATATTTAACATTAAGTAATCTTGTCATCTTAGAACTTAGGGTGTTGCTAGGGAAACAGATGGCACAAGACTCTTTAAACAGTCATCCAGATATTTAAGAACTTTTTTTGATACCTTTTCCTAAAACAAGCAGAGGCCTTCAGCCACCTCACTAAACCAAGAGGCATATCTTCACACCATTTTAAAAAGACTTGACGTGACATACGCATGTCGCCTTTGTTGTCTCTTCCATCCTCGATTTACTGAAAGCTAACACTCTGCCAGGCAGAAGGTCCCCGAGCTGACGGACCTCGCTGGGCCAGGACCATCTCCCTCGCGAGCAAACCAGAGAGGAGCTACAGGGTCACAGGCAGGAAGTCTAAAAAAAGCGTAAAAACACTTTGCCTTTGTGCTGAGTTGGCCAAAAGGAATGAGGATAAACTGATGTTTATAGAGCAGAAAGCACTGTATAAATCAATCTGAGATGCGATCCTTACAGGCGCTGTTTCTATAAAGAAGTCTGACTCAGCTAGATGAGATAAATCACAGGTTTCCCCTCTCTTCCTCAAGGTGCTTTTCTGGACCTGGGGTCACGTGTGAGTGTTTGGCAAATGGTGTTAGGTCCTCTGGAGGTTTGCGAATATCCTGCTGATGAAGAGCTAATGAAAGAAACACCTACTATTAATTAAGAGAAGCTGGTCACACATATACCCAGCAGTTCGCTAGGAAAAAGCACCTTTCACACTCGCACGTCATGATGGGTTCTTCACAGCAGCAATGAGATCCAAAGCCTTCCTGCCCAGGTTTCTGGAGCACCTGAGGGCACCTGCGCCAGCCCTATCGACGCTGAGACAGGAATTCCTGGGGATCCGGCCTGGTGTGGCGCCCAGGGAAGGGGTGCCTGTGGTCTTCGGGGCACCCTGCTGCAGTCCTTGTTCCCTCGATTCAGCTCCGTAGACCACTGCTCCTGCTTCTGCTGCCTCTGTCAGAGGCTTTGGGTGGCCCGCACCTCCCAGCACTGCGGGGCTGGCTGCACTATCTCCTGTGTGGCTGCTGGCTCTGTGCGGAGGCCATGGCACAGCTCAGCAGCAGGCCTCTGTGCCACCTCCAAGGCTGGCCCTCCACTTAGCTCCTCTCTCTCTCTCCCAGGGGCCAGGCCGGCCCACTCAGCTGCTTTCCAGCAATGCTCTTTCCTGGAGGAACCAGGCGTGGGCCTTGCAGCCGCCTGGGCTCAGCTCAGCTTTCTTCCCCTCCTGCCATGTCTGCAGCTCTCTCTGCTGTTCTCCTTTACGAGCGAACAACCCTCACTGCCTCCAGCTGCTGCTTCAGGTCTGACTACAGCTCCTCCTCCGAGCACTGCGTGTGTGGAAGCGAACTCATGTCTCATTCGTGGATCTTGCCATTTCCCTGAGCATAGCTGTTCCGCTGATGTCCCACTTCCCTGCGACTCGCCTCTGGTTGTGGGTGAGGCTCCCAGACAAGTTCAGGGTCAGCCCAGGGAACGTCTCACTGACTAGCAGCCCGGTCCCCTCCAGGGCCACTTTTGGCTGGATTGGACTTCCTTTTATTTGCTGGCCCAGCTTCATCACACCCACTGTCTTTTCCATCAGCCCCATGGCTGCCTGTGCTGGCTTCTCTGGTTTCAAAACATTGCTAATTAAAGGAAGCTACGATGGAGGAAGAATACTGGGGGCCTCAGAAAACTCCCGCCCACAGGCCACCGAGAGCGGCAGAGGACAGGGAGGTGGTGTCAAGCGCTTGCTGCAGGCTCAGATGACGGCCTCTCGCAGCTTCTCGCGGGGCAAGGCCTCCTGATCTGGGGTCTGAGCTCAGAGGGAGGCCACACCGGCCAGAACACACAGGATCACAGCTCAGCCTGGTCCTGACCCGGGCAGCCTGCAGGGGCACCCGATGCCCACCTGGGGCACCACGGACCGGTCCTGGGCGGTGCAGCCTGGGCGGTGCAGCCTGGCCTGCTGGTCCCTGGAGGCCCCGGTCCAAAGCAAACCGCAGGGCCTTTGCCTTACAGCAGGAGCCCCGGTAGGGGCTCTCATGTGGCCCTGCTGCCCTGGGAACCGGTGCTCCAGCAGCACCCAGCCTGTGCCCACCATGCCCCAGCTCGCCCTCCTCCGGGCACTGGCAGCCCTGCTTCCAGCGGGCCAGCTCCCAGCCATCGACCAGATGGCCCTGGACCAGGTCAGCACAGGAAGATGCTCAGGTGCCTCTGTGCTCTCCCCACTCCAGGTAGAGCCCCCCTGGAGCCTGCTCCTCCCTCTCACAGCCTGGAGTGTGGAACCTCCCAGCCATTCTCCATGGTAACTAGCAGAGGGGGCGGAGCCAGCAGAGCTCAGTGGGGTTGGGGAGCTTCGGCCCTGGTGTGTCTGTTGGTGTTGGGAACATTTCCCTTGAAACAAGAAACCTTCTGAAGTTCCTAGGGCGGGCTCCGCTGCTGTATGTTCAGCTTCCACAGCTGGGCCTGGAGGTCCCAGTTCATCGCCAGCTCCAGGAGTGCCTTTCTCCTGGGAGGAGCCAGACTGGCCCTTGTCCAGCCTCTGGCCACTGGGCTCACGATTTTCACGCTCCCACTGATGCGGCCTGCTGAGATGAGGCCCAGGTCTGGAGGGTCCGTCGAATTCCCAGATCCTGGTTTTAATTGCTGCACTGTGCTCCATAATTTGGAGGTACCCGAAATGATGGAACGGTTTCTCTATTGTCTAAAATACGCGTTGTTTTCCATTTCCTTACACTTCGACACCCCGTTCCCCCTTCCCAGCAGAGCGCCTTGCCGAAGCTGGCCTCTACTGTGGAAATTCAGATTATGGCTTACAGTTATCGAAGCGGAGGCCACTGTGGCTTGACGGCAGACAGCTTGACATAAGGCTCATCGTGTGACTTTGAGAGAAGTCACTTAACAGCACCAAGCCTCATTTTCTCAGCTTATAAAAACGGAGACTGTCACCTGCCTATCTCAAGACCGCTTGTCGCATGAAAAAAATTTCTGTTTACATCATAGTCTCGGATTTTCTGTTGCTTGCACTCAAAAGCATTATGGATACAGCGTGTCATGGGGTGTGGAGGATTAAATGAATGAAAGCACAGGGTTGGGCATATGAACCATTAAATACAGCACGTGCTATCCACACTGGTGAGCCATGTGAACCCCTGGAAACACAACCCCACCTGTATTTAAAGGAATTCTGAGTCTGTGTTTAGGAGAGTGCTCAGTGGAGACCCCAGAGCTGATGTAGGGGGAGAGCAGAGAGATGCAGGGATTGTCAAGCAGCTACTTTCTCTAGTAAAAAATATCTGATTTTGAGAAAAATGAGTGAGCTGCAGAATATTCCCCTGGGACCTTAATGAATTGACCTGCTGGGTGGAGTTATTGCCATTTGAGAAGCGGAACAGTTCTTCCAAAAACCTTATTTTTGTTTTAGCATGGTTTATGCTCGACTTCTCTTTCAAGCCAAAAGGGGTTTGCTTGTGTTCCCTTTGTTTTGGCAGTTGGGGCTTAGAGATTGTTGTATAGTATTTATAGATTCTGAAATTTGAAAAGGATTTTAATATTATAATAATAACAGCTTCCATTTAATAAGCACTTATCGTATGCCGGGAATCACTGAGTGTTTTGCATATTTTATCTTGCTATTTAGGAATGAAAAGAATAAACTATTGACGCACTCAGCAATGTGGCTAAATCTCAAATTCGTGCTGAGTAATAGAAGCCAGACAAAACCAAGTACATGTTGTATGATTCCATTATGTGAAATTCTAGGAAATGCAAACTAACCTATTGTGACAGAAACCCATCATGGTTGCCTAGGCATCGGGGGTGGGGTGGGTGGCAGCTGGGTGAGAGAGAGGGATTACCAAGGGACATAGGAGCTTTCAGAGGTGATGGATATGTTATCTCACTCGTAGTGATGCTTTCACGAGCGGGTAAATTTTTCAAAACATAATGAATTCTATACTTTAATGTGTGCCATGTATTATATGTTAATTAAAGCTAAAAGTGCTGCCCTGGCTGCTGGTGCAGTTCATCTGGTTGTGCATCATCCCATGCACTGAGAGGTCAGCAGTTCCATTCCCGGTCAGGGCACATGCCCAGGTGGTAGGCTTGATCCCGTCTCTTGCCCTCTCCCAGCCCTCTCTCCCTCTCTCTCTCAAATCAATAAGACAACCAAAAAACTAGGAATGCTTTTAAAGGGAAAAATGTTAAAAAATTATGCTGCCTTTTTGTAGGTAAATGAATAAATGAGCTGTGATTTAACCACACAATGAAATTCTATGCAGCAGTGAACATCAATGAAACAGATCTCTATGTGTCAAAACAGACAATGATTTAAAAAGTAAGTTACCAAAGGAAGTCACAGTGTCATATATATGTAAGTTTTAAGTGCATACAACACTGTATGTTTGTGGGTACACATATGTATCAAAAGTGTAAATTTGGAATGATACACATTACCTTTAGGGTGGGTTAATGAGGCGCGTGAAGAAGAAAGGGATGGGGTGGAGTGTTGTCTATACTTACAATGCTGAGATACATAGAAAAATACAAATGCTAACATCTGTGAAATCTGGGTGGTGGGTACATGGGCATCTGTTATATTATTTTCTGTACATTTCTGCATGATTGAAATATTTCATAATTTTTAAAAAAGTTTAAGTAATTCTTCATCCCACTTTCAGCATCCAGTTCCCCTTGCCAGGGGCAACTGTTATAAATTTCTTGTGTATTGTGTATCTTTCTGGAGATATTCTAAATATATATATATGCACACACACACACATATATATGTATATGTACATATATATACGTATATGTAGATATGTGTAAATTTTCATAGATCTCTTTTTAAACAGAATTTGGAGCATACTGTATATACTGTTCTGCATCTTTCTTTTCTCAATAAAGCTCTGGAAATAGTTGCAACTCAGTTCATGCAGAATTTCCTCATTCTTTGTAATAATGTTTAGCATTCCATCATATGGCTAATTAGGCTATTTCCCCTCGCTTGCCATTAGGGACACATTGTAAACATGCACTTTGCACATCTGTACAGACCATACCACACCACATGCAGTCTTTTCATAGTTACACAGGATCTAAGTACAAGAGCAGTGACCACACTGGGCTGCACAAAGCAACGGGCTTACGAGGCGGGGAGACAGTTTCCCTCTTGTCTAAATAAGTAGCTACCTTTGAGTTCCTGTTTGTCCCTTTTAAGTTTCTTATTTCCTTTTGGACACTGACTGGCTGCTGGCTCCCACATTTCTAGCTGTTGATAGAATACTTTCTCCATTTAGGAGCTATTTTGTTGCTTCTAAAATGTTTTAGACCAAAAAGCCAAATAATCTAACTTGTTTGGACTGTGGCGAAAGTAGAAGGAAGGAAATTCCAAGGAAGGGAAGTCAGCAGCTGAGTCAAGGCTCTGAGCTTTGCCGCATGGATGTGGTTACAGGTATGCTGGCTCCTCCGGGGCTCGGGGTGTCTCCAGGCCCTGGTCACTTCTGCATGCGAGGTGACAGACAGCTGCTTCACCCATCCCCTGGTGTAAGAGGCGGGACCAGACCAGCGGCCACTAGGGAATTAACAAGAGGCAGGAAGTGCTGTGTTTGGTGTATGTCTCACCGCAGGGAGAGGTGAACATTCATCCTGACTCTACGTGACTGCAACTGTGACATTTTAGAATAATTTTCTGTTTTCCGACAGGAGAGGAGGAGAGAGTCCTCCCAGTGAAAGGCCAAGAGCAGGAGCAAGAGGTCTGGGCAGTGTAAGAAGCTCATCGCCTCTTTCTTGACTATGAATAGTGACTCTCTAAAGTATTTTTTTTACAAAAAAAGAGGGGAGCATCTGTAATACTTTCAACAATAAAAACAAAAAAAACCAGTTTTTTTTTTACAATATAAAATCATAACAGGATTCTAGAAAACAGCTCCTCTAGAATACTGAAGTAGTACTACTAATGATAATAGGAACAATAGCAAATATTTATTGCAGTTTCCAAAGTATTTTCTTACTAGGGAGGCAGTATAGCCTAATGGTCAGAGCACAGACACAGAAGTCAGACTGTCTGGATTTAAAACCTGGCTTTACCACTTCCTGTGTGGCTTGGAGTAGCTTATTTAGCTTCTCTGTGCTTTGGTTTTCTCATCTGTAACATGGCTGTTATAGATTAAGTGACTTAAACATGTGTAAAAGTCTAATCTTAAGTTTGTGCCTAACTCATACCTGGTGAATGTTTGCTAAAAGTTATTATTGTCATTATCATCGTTGTCATCATTAGTGTAGTTGTAAGTAAATAGCAAGAATGGGTGTCAATGGACAGAGCTGGTAATCTGGTTAGTCGTTGCACTTAAGGCTTGCAAATAAGTGTAGAGGTGTATCTTTCCAGGAACAAAAATGATAAGCTCCATTGGGTAGACCAAGCAGTGCTAAGATGTGGACCATGTCTGGCCCCATGTCCCAGCCAGCCAAGGAGACCCTACTGTAAGTGAGGGTCCAGGAGGAAGTGACTCTGGGGAGGCTGTGCACCTGAAGCCACACCCAGAGACCTATGTCCACTAG
>NW_005871464.1:33727-71154 GCF_000147115.1 Myotis lucifugus | reverse complement strand
GAGTGAGTGAGCAGGCACCTGCCACTCGCTCCAGCTCCGGGCCAGGTGACATGGCCACTCAGACAGCCCCCCTCCATGCCTCTGGGCACCTTACCCTGCAGCATCGCCGACGTGGTGTAGTAGTTGAAGGGTACATTCTTCACCAGGTATTCCTCTGCGTCCAGGCTGGCTAGCTTAGCGCCCACCAGCACCGACTTGCCTGTGCCCGCGGTCCCCACCAACATGAGCGGTCGCCGCCGCTGCAGGAGCCGCTCCATGAAGTAGCACAGGCGGATGGTCTCGCTCGTGTGCACCAGACAAGCCTGGAATGGGAACACAATCAGTGCGCCTGGGGCTCGTGGGAGAAACAGATGCACCGCAGAATGTTCTGGCGCATTTAGAAGAGGGATTCTGCTGCCACGGTGGATCTCGCCACCATAGGCGGAGGGATTCCCTGATATCCACAGGGAGACCATTTTGTAAGCTCATTCTCTGGGTAGAGAGCATCCCCGCCCTCCCTTACCAACTCCGTCTGCCTCCCTGAGGCCTCGCTAACATTCATCAGAAACTTCTGCCCCATCGTCTCCGCCCTGTGTCCCCCCAAGGTTGCCAGTGGGGTCTGGTAACCAAGTGACCTGGCCCCTGGGAGGGAACTCATGGCTTCATTGCACCTATGATTCCCACTGACAGGCAGTAGCTGGAGGTGACCAGCTCCCAACAAGGCCAAACCTCTTGGATGCTGGCAAGCGGCTGCTTCTAGAGCCATGGCCGACCTTCAGGATGACTGCACTTCCTTGATCGCTCACACACTCACCTGCAAAGGCATCTCAGGGTCAAATTCAAACTGGGGGATGAGTGTGGACCATGGCTCAAATTTCTTGGTCTCAGAGTCTATGTAATAGTCAAAGATGGTTCCCTGGGAAGGAAACTTGATGGTCTTGAACTCGGCCAGCCACCACTTGCTGAACTCTGCCCGGTAGTCCACAAGCTGCAACACAGAGCAGGTGGGCATCAGGCTCTCAGAGCTCAAGAGCCTGGACAGGCCATCCTGGCATCAGGCGGAGGCCAGGGAGGAACAACGTGCTTCCGCTTCTGCAGATCCACCTGATGGACCGGCTCCTCCGGGAAGGACGCTGTTCTGCCCAGGACCAGCCTGAACCAGGCGCAGCTGAGCAGGGCCTCCAGAGCACATGTGTGAGCGCCAGTCTGACCATGCAGCTGAGCTTCCCTGCACCAGCCCATCTCAGAGCCATGGCAGGGTGGAGGGCGGGGGGAGGGAAGTATAAGAACATGGAGGAGAGAGCCCACGACCACAGGATGGGCAAGTGTGGTCAAGAATTCCGAAGGGATCGATTGGCTCCTGAGACTGAGCAATGCCCAGCATGGCAGCCAGGGATGAAATGAACAAAAGGGTGGTTGAGTAAGAAGACTCAGAGGGAGTCAGGTCCATAACTACGGGGAAATTCCTGCTGTCTGTGCTTGTTTCCTCATCTGTAGAGTGAGGATCCTAGAAAAGAAAGTCTCTAATGTTCCTTCAAGGGCTAAAATTTTAAAATCTAGGAGCAGGGGAGAGAAAAAATCTGGGAGCAGGGGAGAGAAAGATCTATTGGGCTTCTGACAGAAGGAATATGTGGAGACATATTTACATGCATGCATGTTAAACCATGAGCCTTAAGGATGGGGCTGTGCACCCAGAGTACTCAAACTATCTTATTGTGTACAAGCAAACACACACACACACACACACACACACACACACACACACACTGGGGGGCGGGGGCAAGCTCACTCCAGACACAGAGACCTAGGAAAAATCCTAAAAAGGAAAGAGGCCCAGATTGGGCATTTTAGAAAAGTCCTCGGAGGACAGCACAACGCTGGAGTTTAAAGCCTGGACGGACCAGGAAGCCGGGTGTGTGGCAGTGAGTCTGGGCTTGGAAGAACTGGCACTCCTCATTTTGCTGTTAGGTAAGTAGAACTGCATTCTTTTGCCTTAAAACGGGAATGGAAATGGGCCTTAAGGTAAAACAGATTTGTATGCTGCTCTTACTGTGATTTGAATTCAGATTCAAGGAACACTATCTTCTCAATCAGAAGCCTTAGGGGGGAAAAATCACTATTTTCTAACTTATGGATAAAATGCTTGAAGACCTTTAACTTCTTTTGAAAACCAGGTTTCAAGTTGATATTGAAAACCCAAGAGGGCCATCTTCAGAAAGAAGGAGATGTCCTTCCCCCTGCGGCCTCCCCCCCCCCCACCCCGTCCTCACCGCCAGCCGCCCCATTTCTGGGCTGCCCAACACCGTCTCGCCCTCCTGTAACCTGGACACTCTATAATTGGACACTCTAAGGGCAAGGCTGCCTTTGCTGAAACTTCCACGGCCCTTTCTCAGTTCGACAGTGTGGGTGAGTCTCCAGCGACGACCTCAGTGAAGAGGCCCCTTCTGAAATCCCCGTCTCCGTTGCATTCTGAAGATTCTCGGGTCCCCTCCTGCCCTTTGAACTTGATGACACTAGGCTGGACTGTCACGCTGTGGCAGAGTTTTGGACAAGACATCACCTCACTTAACGTTCAAAATGCTCTAAGTTCTCCTGGCTGGTGAGAACCAGTCCTGTTTTATGTCTGAAAAGACAAAGGCTCAGAGGGTTGTAGCTCTAGAAGCTTATGGCCGAGCTGGGGGTTGCACGCAGGTTTCTGGTCTCCCAATCCTGGGCTCTCTGAGAGCCCATTCGCTTCCGAGAGATCATTTTCTGCAATTGCTGTAAAGTATTTAGCCAGCACCCCCCCCCATTATTTTTATTGTGTCTGCTACTCAGTATGGGCTCTATTTTGTATTTCTCCTTTGCTTTTTAAATGTAAGCACCACTGGTGCTCACGATGTACATTATCTTGGCCAACTTCTGACTTTTCCATTTAGAGCAGGATTTTTGCTGTTGGGATGTGGGTGCAGGAGTTCTGGATACTCCCTGTTGCCGAAAGCTCTCGCCTCTGTCCTCTCCCATGTGCCAGCGCGGCTGCCTGCAGCTCTGCAGGCTCCAGAGCCCAAGATGCCTGGAGGGATGCTTTCTCCTGGGCCTTCAAAGGGTTGAGTGGATTGAAATCTTTCTATACAGAGACAGGAAAAACTGACCAAGCATCTTTATCTTGATGCCCCCCTGCTCACTCGGCACCAACATGGGAGAGAAGCCCAGCAGTGGCTGCTGCCTGACATTTCAGCAGCCTGAGGACCGCTATGGATGGGAAGCAATAACTATGCATTCTGGATCTCCGCATTTCAGCGAGGGCTCATCCCTCCTGCTGCACGCACTGCATCCTCGCCTCAGAAGGGAAATGCAACGATGTCAAAGAAGCACCAAGGCTGTGGGACAGACAGGAGAGATTCTCAAGTGTGAAGCTCCCATCCAGGCATCCTCCTGCAGACTTCCCCTTCCCATGAGCATCGGAGAAGGAGAAGGAGAAGGAGAGGCAGAGGGAGAGGGGGAGGGGGAGGGAGAGGGAGAGGGAGAGGGAGAGGGGGAGGGGGAGGGAGAGGGAGAGGGAGAGGGAGAGGGGGAGGGGGAGGGAGAAAGGCAGTCACCCTGAAGCCTGTGAGAATTGCTTTCTGAGTTTTGAGCACTAAGGAACATGTTGGGAGCTGATGAGAGCTGGGATGGATGTTACAAGCAGAGCCTGTGAAAACAGATAAATTTCTAATTCTAAATTAACTGTTAATCTCCCAGCTCACCTCCACTTTGGATTCTTAGAAAATGGCTTTGCCCTGGGAGGCTGAAACTTTTTACCTCTCTCCTCCAAAGAGCCCACGATCAACCCAGATCAGGAAGATCAAAGCAGAACTCGCCAGCAACTGCAGCTGGTTCAGTCCCCTGCTGTGAGAGAGGCTCCAGATAATGAAACTGAGTCAGTTTCTAAATATTCAAAATCTGAATATCTATAATATCAATAATAAGCACATATGTGCGCAACACCATGTTGGGCAATTAGAACAGTATCCCTTTAATCCTCACAAACATCCCACTCTGATCATCCTCATCTCCTTTGTACACAAGGGGAGAATAAGGTAGAGACAGGTTAAGTTACTTGTCACTGTCCCCTAGAGACTAAGTGGCAGAGTGACAATTCAAATTTAGAGTCCACGTTCTTAACCTCTACATGATACTTCCGGACAGCTAGAGTCACTTGTAAAAGACTGATCTGCATGATTTTGAATATGTTGTTTCTATATAGACTACCTTTTTTTAAAAAAATATATTTTATTGATTCTCCACAGAGAGGAAGGGAGAGAGACAGAGAGTCAGAAACATCGATGAGAGAGAAACATCGATCAGCCGCCTCCTGCACATCTCCCACTGGGGATGTGCCCGCAACCCAGGTACATGCCCTTGACCGGAACCGAACCCGGGACCTTTCAGTCCGCAGGCCGACGCTCTATCCACCGAGCCAAACCGGTTTCGGCTATATAGACTACCTTTTATTTGGAGGAAGCTAAGTGAAGAACAGGCTGGGAATGCAGGAGATTTTAGGCAATAAGTTGCCAAGATAATGCAAGCCAACCCTCAAAGAGCATGAAGCTGCAGCAGCCAATACCATGAGATAGATACTACGCTGGTTTTCTACTCCCAGCCATCAATAAATGCTTGGTCCAACCTTCTATGAAAAGATCTTTCTTTCAGGAGTTTGGGGGTAGGGTGGTTAAGCTGGTCTGGTTGATACTTAGAAGGCTAAAGAGATTCCTCCTATTTAAACTTCTACAGCACAATGTCATTTTGCCTATAAAACACACATCACTTTGAAAAGTTCTGTACTCATACCTCTACTTGGTCAAACTCAAACATTGCAACTCTCCATGAAATCCACGGTCACCAACTTCAAAAGGCGACAGCTCCAAATACATTCCAATCTCATATCTCCCCTCATAGGGCCCTTCTACGAGGACTAGTGTCTTCAGCAGAGCAGTGGGTAGATAACCAGACAGTTTGCTGTGTTGGTGTGAATTCTGACCTTTAGCTGTCCTGTCTTTCCCATCCTTTCCGGAAGACCAGCTTTTGCCAGGGTGGACCTGAATGGGAGTGTCAGCTCAGCACAGTCTCTTACCTGGTCTTGGATCATTGCTCCGCCGAAAGCCCAGATGGCAGCAAACACGAAATAGAGCTCATAGGTGTCCTTGGGGCAGTCCGCGGGGATGTTCTCCTCAGTCAGGAGGCACTCGAGAAGGTGGCAGAGTGTCTGCACCATGCTCTGCTCTGGGATCGGAATTATCCTCTTAAACCTGCAGAGAGAGGCCCAGGACGCTCTAAAACCCTGGCCTTTCCACCCTAGAGGCATTGTGGGACAGCTATGGGTTTGACACTCTCATGAGTTGTCAAGTTCTTTAGGAATCCGGAGGACCATGGTGCTACCTAAACCTTCATTCTCATTAGCTATTTTTGTATCAGTTTCTTTTGTAAGGAAGGGCCCAAAGGGCTCCTGAGAAGGTTCCCTCATCTGCCTTTTCTCTGATGCCCTTCCCCTCCCCTCCCCTTCTCTGAACATTGATGATCCCCTCTTGCCCCTTAGGAATGGAGGCAGCTGCAATCTGAGTAAAAATCTCAGCAGTTCCACTCCCTTCACAGTTTCTTTAATTGTCAAAAAGCAGCAGTGTCCAGGTGGGGGTAACTCTGAGGTCCCGTAACTTCGGCACAGAGGTCTGACAATGAAAAAATATTGAAAACATTTTCTCTGGGGCCAGGTCTTCTCTGGGGGGCAGAGTGGGCCGGGATAGGGGCTGTTTTATACTATCATGCCTTAGTTGGTGGAGTTCCTCTTCCCAACTGTACCTCTGTGACTTTGTACTGGCCTGATTTTGTACTTTTAACCTTGGCCTGGAGGTCTTGACTGAAAGGCCGATATCAAGAGATGCACAAAGGTGAATCTATGCCCAAGGGAGCAGGAGCATGTGTGTGCACACACACACAAACACGTACACACATGCACACGCACGCGCACACACAGGCACACTCTTCCCACCACCCATACGCACAGAGTGCACCATGTACCCACTCACGCAGCCCCTCCTGCACGCCTGCCCGCATGGCCACCTGCTGTGGGAAGATGAGCTCCCAGGCTGCACAGAGGCAGGGTTCACTGTTATAAAATGAGCAACGCCGTTAACTGACACCTCAGAAGTCATCTGCTGGGCCTCAGGGTTTCATAGCGTCCCATTCTCCTCAGTGTCTTGTGTTCGGCTTGTTTTTCATCTGGTCTCCATCTTGACAACAATGCTCTGAGTGCTCTCACAGTCTGCATGTTACCCCAGAGCAGTGAGAAAACTGAGTACTTGACAGGCTCTCCTTCATCCCTTTGACACATGTTTGCAGCAGAATGTCAAAGCGGATCCTCCCCAGCTGTGTTTTGGATGAGACACCAAGACAATAAGGGGCCCACGACTCTCACCTTTGAAACTGAGATCCCAGGCTCTGCGACCCTGGCCTCTCGTTGTCTCAAGGGGATAGATGAGCAAAGTGGGGGACACCGAGGGGCTGAAATGAGCAGACAGGTTTTTGGAGGGAGCGGCTGGTAGGCAATGAGTGCCCCTTTCCCACAGGGAAGGCAGGGATTTGCCCAAAATGAGAGCTGCGGATGGGGCTTCCACAGGACAGCTCGGAGGTGGCCCGGGACCTGCGCCTGGAAACCCCGAAGAGGCCCGCTCATCCAGCGGGTGTAAGAGGGTGCCGCTGGGTGGCCCGTGCTCCAGTGCACCAGGCAGAGGAGGGGGAGTACTTCCCAGAGCTGGGCATGTCAGGTTCTGCCAGGTGCTGGGGAGGGGGACCTCCCTGAGGAGTCTGTGTGTGGAGCTAATGGAGAGGGAGCCTCATGGGCTGATGGAGAGGCACTGATGTTAAGGAAAGGCACAAGGGAGCTCCCCAGTGACAAGGAGGGGCCCAGGGAACTCAAAAAGCTTCTAAAGAGAAAGAGTCCGATTTCAGATTTCCAGATCTGCCAGTTAGGGTCACTGAGGCCCTAACTGTGGCTCCACTCGGTGAGACCTTTCTGGCTCCTCCCTCTCTTCTCTGGGTCCCTCTTCAACCCCGAGGAGACAGAAGCTACAGCTGTGAGGGGCGACTGGCGGCGGAATAAGGAGAGAAGTCAGCGACTCCCCCTTTCCCACGGCAGGGGGAGAGCTGGAAGCAGCGGAGCTGCGGCAGGGGGAGGGGCTTTCATTTTCTGTGGAGTTTGTTAAAAACTTTTATTGAATTTTTAAAAATTATCATGTCAGTGTGTGTGTAGAGAGAGGGAGAGAGAGGGAGAGAGAGAGAGAGAGAGGGAGAAAGAGGGAGGGGAAGGGAGAGAGAGGGAGATTGTGTGACTAGAAGTGACCAGATGTCATTGTGGGCCCTGAGGAAGAAGACGCCTACTAAGGACTCCTGGGGGCTAACTGGGCTCAAAACCAAGCCTGACAGCCTCTCACGTAAACTGCACTTCAGGGAGAGGCCTGCACTGAGCCTGGCGGCCTCTCACGTAAACTGCACTTCAGGGAGAGGCCTGCACTGAGCTGCCAGCCTCTGTACTGAACTGCCTATCTGCTGTGTCCTGCTTCCCGTTATAAAGGAGTTCCTGGAATCCTATTTCTACCAATAGGACTGAGGCTTTCCCTATCCAATCAGAGCTGCTCTATTCTAACCAATCAGGACAATGCCTTTTGGACCAAGCAAATGGTGAAGCTTCAGAGCCCTCATTTGCCTAAAGACAGACTAAGCAGGGACCAGGGGTGGTGACTACTGTCTGTATAAGCCAGCTCCCCTGTGGCTCAGAGTGCACTTTCCCATTCCACCTAGGACTGGGTTTCTCCAGCTGAGCTGAAACACTGAGGGTGTCGCACCAGAGCGGAGTGAACCAGAATGAGAGGCACCGATGTTAAGGAAAGGCACAAGGGAGCAGACCAGAGCAGACCAGAGCAGACCAGCTCAGGGCGAAGCAGACCAAAGCAGGGCAGACCAGCTCAGGGCAGGACAGACCAGAGCAGGGCCGACCAGAGCAGGGCAGGGCAGACCAGAGCAGACCAGTGCAGGCCAGAGCAGGGCAGGGCAGACCAGAGCAGAGTGGAGCAGGGCAGAGCACTGCTGTCCAGCCGAGAGGGAGCCTGGCACCAGAGCCACCTCACAGCCGTGCTGTTCTCACAGCCGTGCTGTTTCACAATTGAGCTGTTTGCACTGAATAAAGTTTCCTTCTTCACTGCACCCCAAACTGGGGATTCCTGCGGGTGTTGAATGGCACCAGTGACCACCAGTTGGCACTTTATAATCACCTGTTATGAGAACTTTGTTGACGTCACACAGCTTCCATTCTCAGGGCCATGTGAAGCCGGCATCACAATACCATGATGAATAACACAGAAGACTCTGAAGTGTCTGTTACTAACTGGCTGCGATGCTGAGGGACCTCACGGCACCTCAGCTCTTGTATCTACAGGATGGTTAGCCCCTCGGGAATGTCGTGAGAATGAAATGAAATAACACACAGAGTAGGCACCATAAATGACATGAAAAAATGTTTTTTTTTTCTTGATAACCAGAGGGTTTGGAGATGAGGCAAGACTTGTCTCTGGATACACTTAATACAGAGCCTTCAAAGCCCATTTCAAAGGCCATGCATGCTCATGAGCACACATGTACACACACACACACACACACACACACACATTTCTTGTTCTAAATGCCCAGAGTGGGAAGGGCCTAACTTTCAGTTAGAGGATACATTGGACAAGTGTCTCAGCAAAAGGTAAAGAACAGGATTAGATATTTTCCCCAAACCTCCTCCTTCCACAGTATTTTAACTCTTGCGGCCCCCTGCCCATTGGCAACATTCCCCACCACTGTCCTGGGCACTGCCCACCGCCAAGGCTGCTCTATCTTGTTAGGATTCCAAGGCCATGGAGCCCACAGGCCACCAGAGGGTAAAGGCTTTTCAAAGGGTCAAGATTGGAAAAACAATTACTGATGCCAAAATAGAAACTTACAAAATCAAAATTAATAAATGTTTAAATATCTAAAAATACACCACCATGTACACTACTCAATTGCAATTCAGTTTTTAGTCATGTAAAATTAATTCTTAGCATAGTGGATTTGACAGGGGGCATGTGAAATGGGAGCGCTTCGGGCCCCTTGCATGGGAGACTTCTCCCTAAATACTCCATCCTATTGACAGACCAGTGATGAGGCATAAGGGTCACTTTGAGTGAGGGACTTAATTTCCGGGAAAAGTAATCCTGAGCATAACTTGCTGAATCTTTGGGAACTTGGTTAGATCTCTGAATCATGATGCCTTCCAGCTCTGAGGGTTGAGCTTGGCTGAACTACAGGGTTGGGTGCCTGATCCATGGGTGATGCATCAACTGGCAAGAAGAGTGTAGAACTAAAGCAGGTTCTGAACACTGGAACTGCTCTCTGCAGACACCATAGTCTTTCTATAATAAGTATCCTTTTGATTAAAAGTAATGAATCTCTTGTTTAGGTGATAAGTGGTCAGGGGTTGCTGCTTTTGCTGTTGCAAACCCATAAAGGGAAAAGTGAACTCACAGTATCCAGAAGGACAGGCCTGGGCAATTGCTGTATTGTGCCTGAGTCCGTGCTATCTGGGCCATGAACACACAGCCAGAAACAGGAGGTGGGTCCCACGTGTCACAGTGTCATTTTCACCTCTAGGTCTGTTGGTCTGACCTGGAGGAGGGCCAGCTTCATGCCCTACAAACTGCAGGACCTCAGAATTGTTATCGGATATTGCAACTTACAGCCTCCTTCAAATACACCCACATGGCACTCACGAGAAGCACTTCAAATCCTCTTCCTCTTTGCTCATCTCGCTTCCTGCCTGAGTTGACAATGACAGCCATTGTCAGTCGAATATGTGTCCCCTTTGCCATCTGCCATGCCTGGAGGGGAATGCTCTAGGGATGTCTGACTTCAGGGACAGGACAGAAAGAACATCAGCGGGACACAAGGTGTGAGCCAGCAGGCGTTTTGATGCTGCTTTAACTTGCTACCTTCCTTACTTCTTGGCCTACCTGGTTCTGAGTGTGTCTAAGCAGGTGGGAAGGTACTTGTCAAACAGGATGGTCAGGTTGGCTCTCTCTGTCTGGATCTCCCTCTTCTCGATCCAGCTGCTGACTGGAGGGCTCCATCCCAGGTCTGCTGGGTTGATGTACAGGATCCCTGTGAGCACAGGCAAGAGTCAATGAATTTTCCATGGACGTCAGTATATCCTTCATCCCAGAGAGTTATTTTCTCTGTTTAGAAAATATACAGAAGACTGGACTCAAAAAGATCAGAGATCTGGCCAAGGTCTGAGAGGTCAAATGGGTTGCTGTTGGGATCAACTCCGATGGCCTGACATTAGCTAATGGAAGGCAGTGTTGAGAAGGAGCTTGAGGCCAAGGCTGGGCTCAGGAGGAAAGAAGGCTGGGATGGATTGGAAGTGGTTGTCACGGTGTGGAAATGTGGATGCAATGGTGGCCTCAAAAGAATATGTCCATGTTCTAATCCCTAGAACCTGGGAGTGTGACTTTATCTGAAAAGGGGGCCTTGGCAGATGTGATAAGTAAGGGTCTTGAGATGAGCTCTCCCTGAGTATCTGAGCAGGACATGAACAAGGGTCCTTATATGAGACAAAAGAGGAAAGACAGGCACAGAGGCCATGTTCTGCAGGAGGTGGAGGTTGGAGTCATGGGCCCTAAGCCGAGGAAGACTGACTGGAAGATGCAAGGAAGGGGTCTCCCTCGAAGGCGGATTTGAGTTCCAGTGTCTGGCTTTCAAAACTGTGAGAGAACACATTTTTGTTGTTTTCAAAGCCACAAGTTCATGGTGATTGACTGCAGTAGCCCTAGGAAACAGATGCAGTATGAGAGCGAACCCTCCCGGCCTGTGTTTTCCAGCCTCAGCACGGGTCCTTGATAGGGAGTCTGATGTCAGGGTCGAGGCCAAACCAGTCCTCTCATCCTCTGGTCTCTGCTGGGCGTTAGCAGTGGGGCTAGAGGAAAGCTAAGGTAGAAGCTGTTCTGTCCACCAGGATGTAGTGAGACTGGCAATGGGTGGTTATCTCCATTGACATGGAAGCTGGAAGCTGCCTAGTTTGAGGCACGTACTCAGAGGACAGCTGTCCAGCTCAGGGCCGTTTCCCTTCCCACTCCCATCACATTTCTGAATGAAGACCACCACACGGGCCTGGCCTCAGACACTGGCTCACCCTCGTGGATGTGGATTAGGACTGCGGACGAGGCCAGAGGTTAGGATGATTGATGCCCGGCTCCTGTTTGGAGCATCCCCCGGAGCTAACACCATCATACGTATCGCTCAAGGCACCTGCCTCCAACTGCACAGTTGGGTTTTACTTTCTGAGGCCATACCTGCTCTGGAGACGGTTGCCGGCGTGGCCGTGCGCAGGTGGCTGATCTCAAAGAGGAGCCTCATGGTGGGGTTCAGAGGGATCCTCTCGTTGCTTGCCAGGGTCAGCACCTGGAGACCACAGGAAAGGACACGTCAGGTGGGAAGGAGGACGCGTGGCCAACTGGTGGAGATTTGGCTGATTTCTCCTGGGAGGGACGATGAGTGATTATTTTCTTCTGTGTGATTATAGTTGACCTTGAACAACACAGGGGTTAGGAGTGCCACTCAGTCGAAAGTCTGCGTATAACTTAAGTCCGCATCCCACATACGCAGATTCCCCACTGCCAGCGAACCCTAAAACAATGAGGATTTGAACTGAGTGGGTCAACTGGAAAATCGCCGTATAAGCAGACCTGTGTAGTCCACACCCGCATTGTCCAAGGGTCAACTGTGTAACTATTTCTATATTTTCTGCAACAATACTCTCTCTCCTCCTGTATCCTGTCTACCCCCATCCGTGTGTGTGTGTGTGTGTGTGTGTGTGTGTGTGTGTGTGTGTTGAATCAGGAGAATAGTTATCTAAAAAATTTATATTGATGTCAGTAATTCAAATGAAGTAGACACATTGGAATATCCTTAAAGGAAAAAGCTTAGGCTTCATGTCACTAGTATTTTAAAAAGTAGTGCCTCTTGAAGAGCACACATTCATCCGATGAATCTGTCAGTGTAAAACTTCTAACCTGGCTGTGCTTTCTGAACAAGTTTAGGAGCAGCTACCAGCTTAACAGCCACTTTATTGGCATCAGCTAATGTTTTATTTTTTTGTTGAGAATAGACATTTTTGTTTCAGGTAAATTTGGATTCCCTTTTACATAAGTATTTTATTTATTAACTTATTTATGAACATTCCCATTGGCTTTCTTTTTTGTTTATTTTTTTTATTTTTATTGTTTATAGAAAATAAAATATATTCTCCATGGATGAAGATTTCATTGAGGGGGTTTGACAAGCTTAGTTTCTGATCCTCATTTCCTTATTTATAAAAAGGGAAGTAAGAAATAAAAGATTTATAGATGATTTAAGACTCCTTTCAGCTCTAAAAATTAATCTATGTGCGGAAGATCCTGAAGGAAATGATAACAACGCTGAAAATTGTGAGTGATGGCAGTGCCATTGAAGGAAGTGAAAGCTGCTCACTTGGATGAATCCGTTCTTAGGTGTCTATTAAAAACTCTGGTAATAAATGAAATCAGGATCTTGAAGAGATATGTGCATTTCCATATTCATTTGGAGCTTTACTTACAATAGCCAAGTCATGGCAACAACCCAAGTGTCCATCAAAGGGTAAATGGTAAGAAAATGTATTTAAATAATGGAATATTATCCATCCATTAAAAGAAGGAAATCCTGCCATTTGTGACATGAATGGCCTTGGAGAGCATTTTGTTAAGTGAAATAAGTCAGACAGAAAAACACAAGTACTGTAGACTTCACTCATATGTGGAATGAGGAAACAATAAACCATACAAAGAGAGAATATTTTGGTGCTTGCCAGGGATGGGTGGGTTGAGGTGGGTGGAGGAAATGGGTGTAGGGGTCAAAGGGTACAAACTTCTAGTTATAAAATGAGTAATTCTGAGGATGTAATGTACAGCATGGTGACTATAGTTAACATTGCAGATGGATTGTATACTTGAAAGTGGATAAGAGTAGATATTAGAAGTTCTCACCACACACACACACACACACCCCCCCACACACACACACAAGTAATCATGTAAAGTGATGGAAGTGTTTACTAACCTTATTTCAGTAATTATTTTGCAATATATGGGTATTTCAAATCACCATGTTGTACACCTTAAATGTACACAATGTTACATGTCAATTATCCTATACTAGGGGCCCAGTGCATGAATTCGTGCACCTTGAAAGGAACTGTGGGCCGCGAGGCTGCGGTGGGCACAAGGGTGGGTCTCGGCCCATCCTCCGTGCCCCTGACCAGCCCCTCCTGCCACAGCCCTGGGTCCTCTGTCTGCCTGCAGCCCTGCTCCCACTGCTGCCGCTCACATGTGCTGTTGGCACCAGCCCCGCTCACACCCGCTGATGGTGCGGAGTGATTGGGGCCGGCGCCAGCAGTGGGTGTGAGCAGGGCCAGCGCTGTCAGGGGTGCAAGCAGCAGCTGCTGCCCCGATCACCCATCAGGAGCAGGGAGAGGTGGAGAAGCCCTCAGGGGCAATTGGTGCCAGCAGCCGCTGCTCACATCCACTGAAGGCGCCAAGCGATCGGGACCAGTGCTGGGCACCAGCAGTAGGTGCGAGAGGTGGCTCTGGTGCCAGCGGCAGGTGCGAGCATGGCCAGCGCTGGCAGTGGGTGTGAGCGGCAGCTCCAGTGCTGGCAGTGGGTGCAAGCAGGGCCAGCACTGGCAGTGGGTGCGAGAGGTGGCTGCCAGCCCTGATAGCCCCTTAGGAGCAGGGGAAAGTGGAGAAGCCCTGAGGGGTAATTGGGGCTGGCAGCCTCCGCTCACTCCCACTGCGGGCACTGAGCGATTGGGGCCAGCGCCAGGTGCTGGCAGTGGGTGCGAGTGGGGCTGGTGCCAGCAGCAGGTGCAAGTGCTGGGTGGGACCGTGGCACACGGGAGCAAAGAATTTTCAGTAACCACCAGAGGCTTACCCTGATGACAGCGACCGGCGCCCTGCCTTGGTCTGGTGCTCCTGCTCACCTGTTCCACTATCCCGCCATGGCTGATGCCCACCATGTTCTGCGCGTGCCCCCTGGTGGTCAGTACACGTCATAGTGACTGGTTGTTCAGTTGTTTGGTTGTTTCACTGTTCGGTCTATTTGCATATTAGCCTTTTATTATATAGAATAATAAAAGGCTAATATGATAAGTGTCCAGTTGTCTGTTAAATCAATCAAAGCATAATATGCTAATGATATGCTAAGGCCACTCAACCGCTCGCTATGACATGCACTGACCACCAGGGGGAAGACGCTCAGTGGGCTCCCACAGGGGGAGTGTCACTCAGCCAGAAGCCAGGCTCACAGCTGGCAAGCGCAGTGGCGGTGGCAGGAGCCTCTCCCACCTCCATGGCAGTCAGATATCCCCTGGGGGCTCCCGGACTGTGAGAGGGCATAGGCTGGGCTGAGGGACCCCCTCCCCTGAGTGCATGAATTTTGTGCACCAGGCCTCTAATATTTCAATAAAGCTGGAAATTAAAAAAATGAAGATATCAGTAACAATTCCTTACTTTGATGAGCCCCTGTGTGGAATTATGATTTCTAAATGTGTGTGGGGACTGGTTTCATAGGTGATTAGGGATGATTTCCCTCCTCCCTTTCATACCTTGTTGTCATCCATGACAGTGTTCAGAGACTCGATCCACATTGGATCTATGTCTCCATCCAGCAAAATCCACTTGGGCCCATCATGGGCGACGTTGGCAAGCTCCCGCATGATGGAAGAGAACAATCCTGAAAGGAACCACAGATAGTTCATTTTCCATTTCACCATCAGTCTTTTTTTCTCTTAACACAGTCCTTCCCCATTGGCTGTAACATTCAGTGGAGGTGTAAATAAAACCCAGAACTGGCTTTGTATTCTCTTCCACCAAACATTCCACAGGCCCAAGGTGCCCCTCTGTGCTCCAGTTTAACTTTTTATAAGAAAAACAACAACAAAACCTGATAGAACTAGCTTTTTAAAGTGATAAGGGGCCAAGTAAATCATTTCAACAGGCAACGGTAACATGATGGAATCACACAAAGCCTTTACAAGTACTGTTCCCATCCTTTGTAACTGCGGCCCAGGCGAATCTTTCAAATGCAGGCTTTGGGAGAAGGCCCAGTGTGGCATTACATGAAATTTATATCTTTTGTGGATAGAATTGATTTTTATGATACTAAGGATTCCCAATGAATAATATGACATATCTTTTCATTTATTCAAATATTGTTTTATGTTCCTTAATAAAGTTTTATAGTGTTTTCAATATATCTCTTTGGCCAAATATATTCCTAAATATATCATAGTTTTTACTGCTATTTGCATGAAATTCCCCCTGTATATTCATTTTTAACTGGCTACCACTAGGATAGAGAACAGTTACCAAATTTTATGTTTAGTTACTTTTAATAAATTTTCTTACTTTAGAATTTAAAAATTCTAGTGATCTTTTAAATAATGCTTCTTGAGTTTTTTAGATGTAAAGTTGTACAAGCAGCAAAAAATAAATTTTCTCCTTTCCCTCAACTTATACCATGCATTCCATTTTCTTGTCTACAGCATTTTCTAGAATCCCGCCAAGCAATACTGAATAATCATGTTTATAATAGGTCCCCCTGACTTATGCTTGATTTGAATAGAAATGGCTTTAGTTTCTCATCATTCAGAATGCTTTCTTTATCCTTTGTTTTAGGTAAACAGTATTTTTCGTATTTAAGGGATTTCCGTCTATTCCTATTTTACTTAGAATTTTTAAAATTAAGAACAGCTATTGAATATTTAGCATCTATTGATTTATCAAAGAATTCTGACCTTTAACTAGTCATTTCTTTATATTAATACTTAAAAAATAATTGATCTAAAAATATAGTATTCCTTTGAGATAATGTTGGATTTTATTTACTGATATTTTATTAAGAATGTCTGAATCTACATTAATAAGTGAAATTGGGCTATTGTTTTTGGTTCTACATAATGATATCAAGATGTTCTGACTCTATAAAATAAATTGAGAGGTGATTTTTAAAAATGATTTTGGAATTATGTAGTGTTTTTGTTCTGCTACTATTGTTAAATTTCCTTTTCATTGATTTACTTATTTTCATACTTCTTATTGAGTGAATTCTGTTAAATTATGTTTTGCTAGGGGACCATCTATTTCTTCTAGTTTTTCAAATGTGTCATTTAATTAAATGTTCCCTTCTATTTTAATCTTGTCTATATCTACTGTTTTGTCTTCTAATTCCTAATCTTACTATTTTTACTTTGATTTTTTCCATTAATCATGCATATGATGGACTTATTTGTCTTCATAAAGAATCAACATTTATAATTATTTATTCTTACTATGAAGTTTTGGTTCCTTTCTACCAATTTCAGCTTTTATCTTTATTAGTTTCTTCTCCTCAATTTTCTTTAGGTTTAGTTCATTATTCTTTGATCAATTTCTTAGGATGGATACTGACTTTATTTCCAACCTACCTTCTGTAATAAAAGAGTTTAGATTATTTTCCTCATGGACTTCAGATGTGTCCCAGAGGTATTTGTATGAAGTGTTCTTCTCTTATTGTTTCCTAAAGAGGTTGCATTTCATTTTCTACTTAATCCGGGGGTTAAGTGAGTATTTCTTGAGTTAAGTGAGCATTTCTTGATTTGCAAATAGTAAAATTATTTCTTGCTATTTGTTTACAGTCCTATTGTATTATTATTAGAGAATGTGGCCTGTAAATTGATACTTTAGAATTCATATGGCTGGCTTCTTCTGTGGCCAACTACATTTTTAATTTTTGGAAATGTTCCATGAACCAACCAAGAAAAGAATATTTTCTATCTATAAGATGCAAAGTTCTATAACTATGTGTTATATTGAGTTTGATGATGCATTTCCCAATTTTTCTATGTCTATACTCATTTTCTGTTCACTGGATCTGTCTAATTTTGAAAAAGGTGTATTAACATAACCTACTTTATTTCTATTTTTAACAAATTTTTCTAAAAAATTTAAAAGGATATATTCAATGTATTTGAAAGTTCTCTTGCTTAGTAAATACAGCTTTGGGATTACTATAAATCTTCTTTGTCAATTTCTCCATATTTAATGTATATATTTAATAAAATTTTAATTAAAATTCTAATACCATTTAAAGTTTGAATTATATTATGCAAGTTTAAATTTAACATAGATACTAGCCAGGAAAAGTACAAAGTACATTGAAGAGGAACTTACCTCATCAGATATTAAAATGTTATAAAATAATTGTAAGCAAAATAGAATTACATTAGTATAGGATTAGATAAATAGGTGAGTGGAACAGAATGGAAAACTGAGAATCAGATCTCAGTATATTTTACAAGCTGGTGAAAGGATGGATTACTTAGTAAATAGTGCTAGCCCATTCATTTCTCAACCTGGGAAGAAATAAAGTTGATTCTCTACCTTACCTCTTACTAAGCCCCCCGATAAATTCCAGATGGATAAAAAATGTTAATGTAAAATAAAATCTTTAGGAACATGTTTATGATACTATTGCTATCGCTGAAAGTTAGAAAGTTATGAACTAAATAGGAATCCCAGCTACTAAGAAGACTAGGGAGACATTATTTCCTTTTGTAAAAAGTGCATGGTCCAGGGAGAAGGCCAGGTATGGATGGAGGCAGATACTGGAGCGATGCATCGACAAGCCAGAGAAGGTCAAGGATTGCTGGCAACCACCAGAATCTAGGAAGAATTCTTGCCTGGAGCCTTCAGCCCTGTGTACACATCAATTTTGGACGTGGCCTCCAGAACTGTGACAAATTGTGTCTATACCTTCAGCTAAAGATAAATAAATGAAAAATAAAAAGTGCATCGTAAATAGGCCATGAAGTGTTTGTATAAATGGTAGCCAGGGAACCATTAGCAATGCCTACAACAGACAAAGGGCCAATGTCTTTGATATATAAAGAACAATGTCTTTGATATATAAAGAACTCTTACAAAGAAATATTAAGGGGAAGTGAAATCATAGGACAGCCAATTGCTAATAGCAATTAGAAGGAAAAGAAGCTAAGCCTCATTAGTAGTCAGTGAAATAAAAATTAGAGAGGTGGCGTGACCAGACAGTTTGACCCTGATGCAGTTGGACACCGAGACATGAGGAGGGAGGTGAGGTTTCCTCTTTCCAGGAGCTACATCAGTTTCAGAAAGAGGTCAGGTCCCTGTTGGCTCATAGGGACTTCTCTGCCAGTAACGGAGGCCCTTTCTAACATGTACCTGTGATATTTAATTCTTTGAAGGTGACGCTGAGGTCAGCCCCGAGTGAACATGGGCTCGGGACCCTCTGAACCCCTGTAGAAGGGACCATGGTTCTAGGACTCTTCTGAAATGAATGATGTTGCTAACATCGCCGGACCTGGCCAAGGTGTTTTCTGTAGCAACGTCCCCATCACTCCTGGGCAGTGCTCACAGGAAGAGGTGCCCTCTGTGTGAGGCTGACAGCACGGCTCATTTGGGAATGAGCTGTGCACTTCCCACCTTAATCATGCCTTCAACCCACTGCCAGGTTGTGTGAGGCTCCAAGACATGGGCTCCAGCTTCACTGAACTACAGCCGATGCCTGCCCTGCTTTGTCCTCTCCAGGTGCCCTCTCTCAAGGGACAGTGGAAGAGTCTCTGAGGAGAGAGAACTGAAGGGCTATGGTTTCCCTCCAAACCAAGATCGATTTCTTCCTCTTTAATCCTTCTCACCTCTTTCTCCCATCCCACAGAGACCAGCCCCATGTGCTCTCCTCCACAGTTCACCCCACTACATCCAAGCCTGCCCAAGGGGTGCTGAGGGAGGCAGGAACTCTCTTCTAGGGCTAGCCCTCCCTTACCATCCTTCCATTCTCGTGTGGCCGGGTGGATGATGCCGAAGAGCTCATCGTTTGTGACTGCTTTGGGATTGAGGTCAGTCCAGATGGGGCGGCGTTTCATGATCTGATAGGTCTTGTGCAGGGACCTCAGCACCTGAGACTTGCCGGCACCAGCACTGCCCACCACGAACACAGAGTGCCGCACGGCCAGCAGCTCCTCCAGCTGGACCACCTGGGGAGACAGGAAACTCAGCCAGAGACCCACCCGCCTCTCACCTACATCCCAGCTGCTCTGCTGTGAGCCAGGCTGGGGTCTGAGGTGAGACCTGGCAGCAACAGAGGAAGGGTTATTGACCTCAAGATATGACGAGGTCCTAAATGGAGAGGCAACATGATCCATTTATTCATTTATTCATCATTCAGTCACATAGTGATTAGCCAACAACGAGCTAGAGAGTAAACCCTTGGAGGGAGATTCGGAGATGGCTCTTCTGCCCTCCATGATCTCATAGTGTGGAGGAGAAGCAAGCCAGGCTGACACATTATTATAATAATGTGAAAAGTCTATAAAGTGCTCTGGGAACAGAGAGGAGGAAAGAATTGATTTGTAAGGATAAAGGGAATGAAAAAGTCTTCACAGAGGAGCAGGCATTGGAACTGGGCTTCAGGGATGAGTTTCCCTAAAAGATGAGTAATAACTTCTATATTTTTTAAGATTTAATTGATACAGGTATCAAACATTCTAGAATAGTACCACTATGGGATTAGAAGGAAAGTGGTTCTTCAAAGCTCAATATGAAGGTGGCAGGTAAGTGGCTGTTTGGGGTAGCAGGATGATGAGCTTCCACGTGGCTGGATAGTTTATTGATATATTAATTTGAGTTATGTTTTCCATACCATCAGTATTTTTCTTTTCTCTATCCCAAGCCATTGCTGCTCCTCTGGTTCAGGCCCAAAAGAACCCAGAGGGGAGTCTCAATCCTGGCTCTTGTTTTCATCCTTCAGGGACTTCGTGCAAGATCTTCCCAGATAAGAATGAGGAGATTGACCAGGAAGGGTCTCTGAGGAATCAACATCAAATCTAACACACAGCCCTGACCGGTTTGGCTCAGTGGATAGAGCGTCGGCCTGCGGACTGAAGGGTCCCAGGTTTGATTCCGGTCAAGGGCATGTGCCTGGGTTGCGGGCACGTCCCCAGTACGGGGCGTGCAGGAGGCAGCTGATCGATGTTTCTCTCTCATCGATGTTTCCAACTCTCTATCCCTCTCCCTTCCTCTCTGTGAAAAAATCAATAAAATATATTAAAAAAAAAATCTAACACACAAATGAAAAGTCAGCCACATGAAGACCAGCAGGAAGAGCATTCAGGTGGAGTGGCAGTGAGCGCAAAAGCCTGGAGTTCAGCAGCAGCGAGGAGAGCTCAAAGAACAAGAAAAAAAGAAAAGAAAAGAAAAGAAAGAAAAGAAAAAAGAAAAAGAAAGAAGTGTGGCATCAGATGAGATAAAGCAAGTCCACAGGGATCAGAGATTCGGGAATTAGTAGTTGAAATTTTATTCTAAATACCACAGGAAGCATTTGGAGGATTCTGAGCATGAAACTGACCTGAGATCACTGCATTCAAACATTAGGAGGACGAGGAGGGTCGGGAGAGGACAGAAGAGGAGGGTGTGGCAGTGGTGCTCTGGCTGTTGAATGGAGACCGTATTCTACTCCTGGATTTCTTTTTCATGAACCGAGTCCCAGATACTAGAAAGACCTAAAAATTGCTTTCTAGTTCCATCAACTCTTTTTTGTTCACTTCAACAGCTTTATTGAGGTATACTTTATATACCATAGAGTCATATTTTTAAGTGTACAATCCAATGATTTTTAGCATACTCACAGAAATGTACAAGCATCACTACTATTCAATTTTAGGACATTTCATTACCACACAAGGAAAAATCATACCCATTAGCAGTCACACCCCACCTCCCCACCCCTACCTCAGCCCTATGCAATCCCTGATATACATTTTGCCTTTATAGATTTGCCTAGTTTGGATATTTCCTATAAATATATTCATAAAATACATGGTAATTGGTGAATGGCTTATTTTACTTGTGATGTTTTCAAGGCTCATTCAGGCTGGAGCATTTCCAGTACTCCATTCCTCTTCGTAGCTGAATAAAATTCTATTGTGTAAGTACACCACATTTCTTTCTTCATCCATCAGCTGATAAAGAGGTTATTTCTACTCTCTGACTATTATAAATCCATCAACTTCCATCAGTATCTTTCATAACATAAATATATAAACATCCCTCTACTTCCTTCTATCTTTTTTTCCTTTCCACCTTCTATCTTATTTCAGATACATTTTACTTTTACATTGCTATGTTTGATAACATTTACATTCTGTTCGGTACTTCTATTTAGACATTTTATATTTTCCATGATTCTAAGAGTTGAAGACAAATAGTGGCTTACATTTTTATGATTGTAGATATTTTTCACTACAGAAGAAAGAAGTTACCTGGAATATATTGTGTTCTCTAAAGGCCTGGTGTCCTGACTTATCAGAGGAAGTTCTAGGCATCAATCCAAGGTCAAATGAATACTCTTTCTTTACACTACCTCCATCGATCACTATCAGGTTACATTTACTTTTTAAAATATTTAATTTTAATTTTAAAATAATATTTTATTACTCAATTACAGTCGACATATAATATCACATTAAGTTTCAGCTGTATGACATAGTGATTCGACATTTATATAACTTATGAAGTGATCACCCCAGTAAGTCTAGTAACCATCTGACACCTTACATAGTTACTACAGTATTATTGACTATATTCTGTATGCTGTACTTTACTTCCCTGTGACTGTTTTTATAACTGGAAATTTGCACATCTTAATCCCTTCCCCATTTTTACCAATTCCCTCTTAATCCTCCCTCCTCCTCCCCCTGGCAACTATCAACATGTTCTCTGTATCTATGAGTTTGTTTCTGTTTTGCTTGTTTCTTTACTTTGTTCTTTAGATTCCACATCTAAGTAAAATCATATGGTATTTGTTTTTCTCTGTCTGGCTTATTTCCTGTAGCATAATACTCTCTAGGTCCATCCATGTTGTCACAAATGGCAAGATTTCATTTTTTTATGGTGGAGTAATATTCCATTGTATGTATGTATCCCCACTTTTTTATCCACTCATTCAATGATGGACACTTAGGTTGCTGGCTGCTGTAGATAATGCTGCAACAAACATAGGGATGCATATGTTTTTCAAGTCAGTGTTTTCGGTTTCTTCGAATAAATACCCAGAAGTAGAATTGCTGGATTCTTCTTTGTCTCTTGATATAACCTTCATTTTAAAGTATATTTTGTCTGATATAAGTATTGCTACCCCAGTTTTTTCTTCATTTACTTTTGCATAAAATATCTTTTTCCATCCCTTTACTTTCAGACTGTGTGTCTTCCTATCTGAAGTGGGAATCTGGCAGGTAGCATATGTATGGGTCTTGTTTTCTTATCCATTCAGCCACCCTATATCATTTTATTGGAGCATTTAACCCATTTCAATTTAAAATAATTATTGATGGTTATATAGTTATTGCCATTCTATTGTATTTTTGATTTTTTCTTCTCCCTTTAACATTTCTTATAACACTGATTTGGTGGAGATGAACTCCTTTGGTTTTTTTTTTTCCCCCCCTGGGAAGCTCTTTATCTCTCCGTTGAATCTCAATGGTAGCATTACTGGGTAAAATAATCTTGTTGTAGCTCCTTGCTTTTCATCACTTAGAATATTTCTTGTCACTCCCTTCTGGCCTACAAAGTTTCTGTTGAGAAATCAGCTGACAGTCTTATGGGAATTCCCTTGCTGGTAACTCAATGCCTTTTTCTTATTGCTTTTAAGATTCTCTTTGTCTATCACCTTTGACATTTAAATCATTGATGTGTCTTGGTGTGGGCCTCTTTGGGTTCACATTGCTTGGGACTCTCTGTGCTTCCTGGGCTTGTAAGTCTATTTCCTTCTCCAGGTTAGGGAAGTTTTCCGTCCTTATTTCTAGAAATAGGTTTTCAATCCCTTGCTCTTTCTCTTCTCCTTCTGGCACCTTTATGATGCAGATGTTGTTATACTTGATGCTGTCTCAGAGGTTCCTTAAGCTATCCTTTCAAAAAATTCTTTTTTCTTTTTGCTGTTCCAATTGGGTGTTTTTTGTTTTCCAAATTGCTGATTTGATTCTCTACGTCATCTGATTTTCTGTTGATTCCCTTTAGTGTTTTCTTATTTCAGTTATTACATTATTCGTTTTTGATTATTTTTTATGGTTTCTATGCCTCCTTTTATGTTTCCTATCTCTTTATTAAAGTTCTCACTGAGTTCATCTACTCTTCCCCTACATTCATTCAACATCCTTAAAACGAGTGTTTTGAACTCTGCATCTGGTGGACTGCTTGTCTCCATTGTGTTTAGTTTCTTTTCTGGAGTTTTGTCCTGTTCTTTCATTTGGGACATTTTTTTGTCTCTTCATTTTGAGTGGCTCCCTCTATTTGTTTCTATGTATTAGGTAGAGCTGCTACATCTCCCTGTCACCTGTCTTAGGGGATTAGCAGGTGTCCTGTGGGACCCAGTGGCACAATCTCCCTGGCCACCTGAGTCGAGTGCTCCATGAATATACCTTGTGTGGGTGGTGTGTGCCTTCCTGTTGTAGTTGAGCCTTGATTGTTGTTGGCAACTGGAGGGAGTGAGCCTCAGGCTGATTGGCTGTGAGGACTGGCTGTGGCTACTGGGTAAGACCTGCTGGCAGGGGCT
This sequence comes from Myotis lucifugus, assembly GCF_000147115.1. NCBI lineage: Eukaryota > Metazoa > Chordata > Mammalia > Chiroptera > Vespertilionidae > Myotis > Myotis lucifugus. Next base: position 47,457 of record NW_005871464.1, on the reverse strand, counting down.
GGCAGCATGAAGCAGGATTGTTGTAGTCGGGCTGTGGTGCCTGCTAGTCTTCCGTTTGGGTGTGTCATTTGTGAAGGTGGTTGTGTGATGCTCTGGTATTGTTTGAGGCTTGCTACTGGATGCATTGGTTCTGGAGCCTTTAGGGAGGGCTTCTGATGCCGGCCAAGGTCAGCTGTTACAATGGCTTCTACCAGCAGTTCTGTCTGAGAAAAGCTGCGCCACCAGTCCTCACCCTGAAGCCAGACAATTCAGTTCCTTCAGCTTTTTGAGCTGCTGCCCAGGGCTGGAGCTCAGAGCAAGGGAGTCTGTCAGCAAGTCCATGTGCGGGCCCTTTAAGAGGCCACAATCTCCGCTGGTTTTCACAGCCAGAAGTTATAGGGACTTGTCTTCCTGGCACTGGAACCCTGGACTCCTCAGCCCAGTGTGGACCCCTTACTCCTCAGGGGGAACTGCCACAGCTGACATCCCTCTGGCCTCTTGACCACCACACGTGGGTGTGGGATCAGCTTGTTTCATGTTCCTTCCTGCCAGACTCGACGTGGCTGCTTCTGTTATAAACCTTCTGTCTAGCTAGTCTTCAGGTTGTTCCCAAGGACGATTGTTCTGTGATTTAGGTGTAACTGAGATGTGGGAGTGAGAGGAGGTGAGCACAACATTTAGCTACTCTGTCATCTTGACTGGAGGTCCCACATTTGCTTTTAAAAAAATAGTTTAGACCATGACTTTTTTTCTCTTGGAGTATTTAAAATTTATTTAATATATTTTTATTGATTTCAGAGAGGAAGGGAGAGAGAGAAAGAGATAGAAACATCAATGATGAGAGAGACTAATGATTGGCTGCCTCCTGCACACCCCTTACTGGCGTCAAGCCTGCAACCCAGGCATGTGCCCTTGACTGGAATTGAACCTGGGAACCTTCAGTCCACAGGCTGATGCTCTATCCACTGAGCCAAACCAGGTAGGGCTCTTGGAGTTTTTAATTACTTTTCTTTCTCTTTGTTAAAAAACGACATTTGCCTTATTTCCCATAACTTAAAAGTTAAATAAAATACTAGTACATAAGAACATTCATCTTGTTAGTCTATTCTTGCTTGTAATGTATCTATTTTTGAGGCCCTTTTTCCTGTAGAACGTGGACTTCCTGCTCTAATTTCAAGTTGTTGCTTTCTAGCTCTGCTAATAGCTATCATTCCAGGATTATTTTTTATTATTGATTTTTTAAAGTCCCATGACATTTTTCTCATTTTCAATACTATTTTGCTGTAGTATCTCTGCAAATAAGCTATTCGAAAAGTTGCATAAGAAGTAAAACGTATGACTCTGAAAATAAGTTGAACTCTAGTCTTGAAATAGTTTCCCTTACAAACCTTGTCCTTATCTTTTAGCACCTGATATTGCTGCCGAGAGCTTCTGATGTCGTTCTGGATTTCATTCCTCCCGAGTCACGCGTACTGACACCCCCATCACCCAGAAGGAAACTTATCTTTCACTCTTGACCCTTGACTTCTGACTTTCCATTATGAGTCCATCTCAATCCACTCTGCTCAGTACTGACTGAGACCGCCCAGTCTGGCAGCATGTCTCCAGGTCCTCTCTGCTCTTTCTCCCCAGAATTCCCATTGGTAACATGTCACATAACCTAGATCGATCCTATGTATGTCCTCTTGCCTCTTGCACTTTCTATCTTTGTGTATCATACATAGGGCATCCCAAAAATGTATACACACACTTTGAATAATCATAAAGGCAGTGTTTATTAAAATATATTTCATTTCAAAAATTGAGCTATCAACTGTAAAAGTTTATATTCATTTTTAGGACACCCTGTATATATGTTATATATGTTATATTTTATTATACATACTATACATGTGTATCTATATCTATATCTATCTATCTATCTATCTATCTACTATACCCATTCACATCTATCCATGCATACATGCATGCATGCATCCATCCATACATACATAATTTGTCCTAGGATGTTTTCTTGTCTTTTTTTCCTAGTCTTCTCACTGAATTTTATGTATCACCAATGATACAATTCATTTCAAAGAACTCTTTACAATTCTCTGAGTTCTTTTTCTTCTATAGCATCTCATTCTTGTTTTATTGATATATTTTTCTTAATTTCCTTCAAGGATATTAATTAGAATGTTCAAATTGTTCCCTTCCTTATTTCCACTGTAATCAGTTGCTCTGTGTGTATCCGTCTGAGTTCATCTCTCATGCGGCTGGCTTTCTCCAGTGTCTGATGAGCTTCAAGGTTGAATGAAGAGCTGCACTGTTTCCTGAGAGCTGGGATGGGTGCTGCCTGCAGCTGCTGTGCCAGTCTCTCACCAGTGCAGGGCTGAAAGGAGGCTCTGCACCCAAGGCCAGACCTTGGGCTTTGTCTTTGTCCTCTCACGTGTGGGTGAGTGAGCAGGTGGCTGGCCTTCAGGCCAAGGCGCTCCAAGCACAATGAAAGGGCTTTCAAGAGGCACTAGTACCCAAGCGCAGTCCTGGTTTTTCCCAGAGTTATTAAATTCCCGCAGGCCTTTCCTTTAGGCTGTGTGCTAAATGCCTGGCTGCACATAGTCTGTGTCTGGGGAGTTGGGGCCTAGAATGGGGAGCTGGGAGAAGAGTATGGGGGGGGGGCAAGTGCCAAAATTATAGGGTAAACAGATTTGATGACCCCCCTCTGGCTGTTTTCCGTTCTCTTTCTCATCCCTGCCCTCCTTCTCTTGGGTTCTGTTGGGCAGGCAGGCACTGCCTGGCCCCTCTTCTCCTGAAGCCCTTTCTAAGTGTATTCTGGGCCCTGTCCCCTGCTCTGCTTGACCAGTCAACCTGCTTTCATCCTCTTTCCATTTTTCCAGAAATTTATTCCACTATCCCCTTCTCAGTTTCCACACTTTAATGGGCTTATTCCTCTTTCTTAATCCCCCCCCCCCCCGCACAAAATTTACACATCACATTTAAGGGATCACTGGATGCCATCTCAAACCAGAGCCTCATGAGGGTGTTGATGGATTAACTTTCAGAAGCGTTGGTGGACAGTGCAAATGAAAACTGGGTAGAAAACATCATCTGTTCCAAGAGCCTCTAATAGAGGGCATGTGTCTTATCCGAGGAGCAGAAAGTGGTTCTGAGAAAGAAGGGGCGAAACAGAATGTGGGCCAGCTGGCAAAGAAATAGAAAGGAAGGCTGAGGTTCTGAGTAGGAAAAAATGCCGAAAATGGGGAAGGAGGGTCATGCTCCTCAGCAGATTCCTAGAGCGTCGGGGAAGATGTGTAAGGTCCTGATCGAAGACATCAGCCCAGGGCCCTGGATTGAATTGAACTCATCTCTGAGGTGGGGGCCTCTTAGGAACAGACCATTTAAGAGGAAACCCTCAGCCTGGCATTCAAGGACCTCTGTGTCACGGTTGCATATTATCTGCCCTACTGCCTACTCACCCCCCCCCCCCAACTGGCACCCCCAATCCTTTTTTCTCTAGCAACACTGGACTTTTTGCTGCTGCTAGTAAAACCTCTGCTTCTCCTTCTACCCCTTTGCCCTCTACCTGGAAGGCCCCTTTGGCCACCTCTACATTTAAAAAGTCTATCCACCAAACTTAAAAAGAAAGAGGTTGGGAGGTTGGGAGCAGGGAAGGGCCCACTCACAAAAACAATCCAGCTGCAAAGGACCAGGTGATGTTTCTTCTGTAAAATGTAATCCCTGACATCGATTTGCAATTCCATTTACATGCAGCCAGGCCTTACTCTCTACTATTGAAAGTTTTGTGTGCTGGAAAAGCCTCCCACCTCCGAGTGAGTGAAAAAGCCGCCCCCCCCCCACCCCCCGGGCCCCCGCCTGTGCATTCCTCAAGGGGGAGCGCTTTCTTCCCGGGGGCGGGGGCGGCGGAGCTCAGTGGAATTTCTTGGAGAAGTAATGGCATCCCAGCTTCCTCATCTGGAATGTGCCTCATTTGTCCCTGTCTTGGAGGTTTGGGGGAACCTAATGTGATAGAGAATATAAAAACACTGTGAAATCTAAAGTGATGTTTATGTGAGTCTTAGACATACTATCATATAGGAAAAAATTTCATCCATGTCCCTGGACCCCAGAATCCTTTTTTTGTGGCACTTGTCATATCCAGCTCTAAGGCATCCCTTGTTTCTGTGCAGGCACTTCTCCTCTAATGACATTTATGCATCCTGAAAATGTCACCTTCTGCAAAACTGCACAGTAAAAGTAACAGGCTTATGGCAAAACAGACTGGGGAAGGCCACTCCAAATGTACAGAATTTTGTATCCCAAGCCCTAAAAACTCAACAATTCCTCCTAATTCCAATAAAAATGCTAGCACATTGAAATCACTAGAGAGCTTATACCCTACCTCATTTCTATTAATTCTTTGAAGCCTTAATTCTGGGGCCTGTCCTCTCTTTTTCAACAGGTAGATCATGGATAAATTGATTTCCAATAAAGACCATTTTAATCACAACTAAAGGCCTGATCCAGACGGAGCCTTCTTCATGAATGCACTGTTTTAACAGGTGGGGAAATGTCTTTACCTACCTAAGCCTTCCTAGAAAACAGTACAAACCACCACAGTTCCTAGGGCCATAACACTAGTTACTCTTACAGTAAAGTTCCAGGATCTTTTTTTTCAACTCTAAATCTATGGCTAAATGTACTCATTTTCTATTGCTGTTGTAACAAATCACTGCAAGCTTAAAGGCTTAAACAACACAAGTTTATTATCTAATAGTCCTGGGGGTCAGAAGTCCAAAATGGGTCTCATCGGCTCTAATCAAGGTATGTACAGGGCTGGTTCCTTCTGAAAGCTCTAGGGTAGAATCTGGTTGTTGTTTTCTTGCCTTTTCCAGCTTTCGTAGGCTGCCCACATTCCCTGGCTCATGGTCCCTTCTCCATCCTCAAAGCCAGCAATGGCTAGTTGAGTCTTCCTCCCACAGCATCACTCTGACACTCATTCTCTTATATCACTCATTCCCTTATAAAGAGTGATTATATTGGGCCACCCAGTAAACCAGGATCATTCCTCATCTCAAGGTCAGATGATTAGAAACCTAATTCTATCTGCAACCTCAATCTCCCTATGCCATATAACGTAGCATATTCACACATGCTGGGGATTTGAATGTGGATATCTTGGGGGGGGTATTATTTTGCCTACTACCTTATGATTTTGTTCTTTAGTTGTAAAAAGCCTGCCCCTGATCATGTCAAAACATTTACAAGAGCAGAGAAGTGTATGTGAACCCACATGGCTTCCCCATTATATCACTTCATTCCTCTATAATCACATATGAAGTAATTCCCAAAAAAGGAACATGTGCTATGGCAGAGCAGACTGTGTCTTATTGCTCCCATTGCACATGAACTCCCTGATGGCCAGGGCTCTGTCTTTCACTGTTCTCCACACCACACATTTCACATTGTGGGTGCCACAATAAAGAACTATTGAAATGAACTGAGTTATTACAAAGTAGATAAATATCTGCACAACCCATTGGATTAAGAATGAAGTGTAACCAATTGTCCAAGTAGAAAATTAAGAGACAACTCTTGGGAGGGAAAACCCCATGTACCTTGAGCACAAAGTTGTCCTCAGCCTGGAGCTTCAGGTCCACGACTGCCTTCCTAACCAAAGCTTCAAAGTTGAGGTCTCTCCTCCGAGGGACGTCCAGGGTGGGAAAGAGGTCCCCGATCAGGCCCATGAACACTGGCATGTCATCAGTCACTATCTTGGGGATGTTGAAATCTCGCAGGGAGCGCATCAGGACTTGGTCTTCAGGCCTGTCAGGGTCTCCTCGCTTCAGAGATCCTGCCACCACCAGCACAGACTTGATGGCCCGCAGGCCCCAGTCATAGTGATCCTGAGGGAAGGCAGCAAGGGTTAGACTCGAGTTTCTGGGATACAGCACACCATATGCTCAGGATAGTGTATGAAAAATTACATATATCAGTATTCAGTCATTTTGAGGCCAAGGCAGAGGAATAGCAAAAATAATGAAGTAGGAGATGGTGATCTTGGGACCCTAGTTACTGGTTTGGCATTAGTTATTTTTCTAGTTGTGATGACAACAAAGCAGACACAGAATGTACAGAAAACTGGGGGTCAGGGAGATTAAGCTAAACCACTTCTAAACCTATCCAGCTACCCCTTGTACATCAAGTATATTAACTCTTAGAAACTGTTGAAGCTGAGCTTACATGCCCTATGGTAAACACTGCACTTGCCTCCCCCCATGACCACAACTAAATTATAGAGGATCAATCCCACCCACTGATGTGCCAATAGCAATCAAGGCTCAACCACAACAGGAGAGCATACACAACCCACACAAGGGACACTCTTGGAGCAGCCAGCTCAGGTGAACAGAGAGACTGTGACATTGGGTTCCCACAGGACACCTACTACATAAGGCCACTCTCCCAAGACTGGGAGACATAGCAGATATACTTAACACACACACACACACACACACACACACACACAAAATAGAGGGAGGCATACAAAATGAAGAAACAAACAAACAAACAAATGTCCCAAATGAAAGAACAAAAACTCCCAAAAAGAAAAACAAAAGGGAGATAAGCAATCTACCAGATGTAGAGTTCAAAACACGCTATAAGGATGCTCAATGATCATAGGGAAAGAACACAGTGAGAACTTTAACAAAGAAATAGGAAACATAAAAAAGGATAAAAAACCAGTTAGAAATGAAGAATACAGTAACTGCAATAAGAATACACTAAAGGGAATCAATAGTAGATCAGATGAAGCAGAGAATCAAATCAGTAATTCCAGAAAACACCCAATTGGAACAGAAAAAAAGAAAAAAGAACTTTAAAATATGAAGCTAGCTTAAGGGACCTCTAAGACAACATCAAGTGTAACACCTCTGCATCATAAAGGTACCAGAGGAAAAGAGGAAGAGCAAGGGATTGAAAGCCTATTTTAAGAAATAATGACTGAAAAGTTCTCTAACCTGGAGAAGGAAATAGGCTTACAAGCCCAGGAAGCACAGAGAGTCCCAAGCAATATGAACCCAAAGAGGCCCACATCAATACACATTATAATTAAAATGCCAAAAGTGATAGACAAAGAGAAAATCTTAAAAGCAACAAGAGAAAAGCAGTTAATTACTTGCGAGGGAGCTTCCATAAGACCGTCAGCTGATTTCTCAACAGAAACTCTGCCAACTAGAAGAGATTGTTGTGAAATATTCAAAGTGATGAAAAGTAAATACTTACAACCAAGATTATTCTACTCAGCAAGGCTGTGACTTAGATTAGAAGGAGATATAAAGAGCTTCTCAGATAAGAAAAAGCTGAAGGAGTTCATCCCTACCAAACCAGTGTTACAAGAAATAAAGAGAAAGGAATCCAAACACAGCACTATAGAAATTTATCAACATGCAAGAGAAGAAAGTAAGAAAATCTGAAAGGAACAAAAAAGAATTAAAACAAACAAACAAACAACAATCAGAAAGCAATTAATGAAATGGCAATAACTACATACCTATCAATAATCACTTTAATTGTAAATGGATGAAATGCTCCAATCAAGAGAAGAATGGGTAAAGAAAGTGATATGTATATACAATAGAATATTCCTCAGCTATAAAAAAGAATGAAACATACAATTTGCAACATCTCAGATGGACCTAGAGCAGGGGTGGGCAAACTTTTTGACTCGAGGGCCACAATGGGTTCTTAAACTGGACCGGAGGGCCGGAACAAAAGCATGGATGGAGTGTTTGTGTGAACTAATATAAATTCAAAGTAAACATCATTACATAAAAGGGTACGGTCTTTTTTTTTTTTTTTAGTTTTATTCATTTCAAATGGGCCAGATCCGGCCCGCGGGCCATAGTTTGCCCACGGCTGACCTAGAGCAGTGATGGCGAACCTTTTGAGCTCGGCGTGTCAGCATTTTGAAAAACCCTAACTTAACTCTGGTGCCATGTCACATATAGAAATTTTTTGATATTTGCAACCATAGTAAAACAAAGACTTATATTTTTGGTATTTATTTTATATATTTAAATGCCATTTAACAAAGAAAAATCAACCAAAAAAATGAGTTCGCGTGTCACCTCTGACACGCATGTCATAGGTTCGCCATTACTGACCTAGAGAGTACTAAGCTATGCGAAATAAGTCAGAAAGCAAGACAGATACCATATGATTTCACTTATATGTGGAATCTAAAAAATAAAATAAATAAACAGGCAAGACAGAAGCAAACTCATAGATACAGAGAACAAACTTATAGTTGCCAGATTGGAGGGGGGTGGGATGTTGGCAGCTGGGTTAAAGAATGAGGGGCTTAAAAAGTACAAATTGGCAGTTACACAATAGTCATGGGGATGTAAAATACAGAATATCTTATATAATAAAAGGGTAATATGCAAATCAACCGAACAGTGGAACGACTGGTCACTATGATGCGCACTGACCACCAGGGGGTAGATGCTCAATGCAGGAGCTGCCCCCAGCCTGCAGGCCCCAATCGCCTAATCAGGGCCTGCTGGCCAACCTCTTGGTCCCTTCCTCTGGCCGGCAGGCTCCAATCGCCCAATGGGGAATGGGGAACCAGGGGTGGTTGGCGGCAGATGCGGGCAGTGCCAGGCCAAGGCCCCCGTCCCACTGGTCACCCCACACACAGAGGGCGACTGGCATCAGGGTATGGCGAGTGGGCGGGAATGGCCAACCTCTCAGTCCCTCCACCCCCACCCCCTGGCCAGCAGGCTCAGATCACCCGATGGCAAACAGGGAACTGGGGGTGGATGATGGCGGGGGGTGGGGCCAGCTGCCAGCAGCTGGGAAAGATGGCCCTGATCGCAGGCCAGGCCTAGGGACCGTACCCGTGCACGAATTTCATGCGCCAGGCCTCTAGTAGTTAATAATATTGTAATCATACATGGTGTTAGGTGGGTACAAGACTTATCATGGGGATCACTTTGCAAGTTATATAAATGTCTAACCCACAATGCTGTGCACCTGAAACTAATACAATGTTAAATATTAAAAATATTTTGTCAAAGATGGAACCCACTGGTCACAAGTTCTGATAACAGACTCTGTGGAAGAGTAGACCATACTACTGACATCACGTTTCAGAGCAGTGTGGTGGGGGAAGTGGTGGAGTGTGCAGTTTAGAACACAGAATCTGAACTAAGACAGACCTAGTTTCAAGTACAGGCTCTGCTACTTTCTTCATAGCAGATTGTTATTTAGTTAGAGCTGTGATACACACCATAAAGCACAATTCAGTGTGCCAAGAAGGCAACTGACATGATGGCTATACTTGAAATTGACTGCCTTCCCTCCCCTGAACCTGTAGATATCCTATTCCTGCTGGTCTTGACGGTACTAGTACTTCTTTCTCATTGGTGCTTGACTGAATTCTACTCCCTCAGGTCTTAATATTGTTTCTCCAGGGCAGTCTGATCCTAAGCCCAGGTACAGCCACCATGTTCTTTGTCTTCATTGCACACCAAACTCAAAGAAACCAATGTAGGTACGGTAAGTACAATACGGAGAAGGCTGAGAAATGAGGCTGTGGAAGTGGGCAAAAGACAGCTCTGTGAAAGTCTCCAGTGGAAAGTGACAAGTATATTGACTTTTTTTCTAAGAAGGTTGAGGAACATTTTTAAGTGACCACTCTAGCTGGTGGCTAAAGAATGAATTCGAGGGACTGGAGTAGAGTTAAAGAAACTAGTAGAGAGGAGGCTCTAAACATTTAAGCAAGAGACCTGTGCTTGGAACTAAAGTCTTAGAAAGAAAATAACATATTCTCCAGAGGGTAGAATGAAAAACAGTTTCTTCCTGATTAGATGTAGGGTTGAGTTAGAGGAAAGTGTCAAGGATAACTTCCAAGAAACCAGAATCAGCAAGTAGATAAAGCTACTGAAAGGAAGAAATGCAGGAGAAGTAGGCTTGGGTGGAGGCTAGTAGGAAGATCAGCTTTAGATGCTGACCTGTAGATGCTCTTTATTTATTTTATTTATTTTTATTTTTTTATAATATATTTTATTGATTTTTTACAGAGAGGAGGGGAGAGGGATAGAGAGCCAGAAACATCAATGAGAGAGAAATATCGATCAGCTGCCTCTTGCACGCCCTCTATGGGGATGTGCCTGCAACCAAGGTACATGCCCTTGACCGGAATCGAACCCGGGACACTTGAGTCCACAGGCCGATGCTCTATGCGCTGAGCCAAACCGGTTAGGGCTGTAGATGCTCTTTAAACACTCAGGGGAGCTGTGGGATAGACCATTGAATACACAGGGTCAGAGTTCAAAAGAGAGGTTTGGGATGGAGTCGTGAAAGTGAGTCATTGGCCTGGAAGTCAATGGTGATAGAGAACCTAGAGAGAGGATGCAATGAGCAAGGGGCCTGGGAAGTGTGAGGAAATTAGGAGAGGTTTTTAAAAAATCCATCTTGGACAGATATCGCAGGGTTGAGAGAGCCTGTGTTTTGGTAACAAAGGTGATCCAAGTAAGAGATCCCCAAAGGGAGTGGAACTCATTGGAAACAGCCCAGGGAAACTTGATTGCCACCAAAAAATTCATATCCAAGGCACAAAAGTCGGACATTCTTGGTCATATCTTAGAGTGTAATTTCTGTGAGGGGATCTGCCTGGACAGAAGCCACATTGACAGCCAAGCAGCGGTGAGAAGCATGACTCCTTAATGCCTGATTCTCCCTCCCTAACTCTCTCCATCTCCGGTTTTCCTCAGCTGCTGCGTGCTTCTCATGGACACTGGTGATCTATGAGGTGCTGCCACACATTCAATTAAAAGTGGGAGTTCTGTGGTCAATTATTTTAAATGCTGGGCTAAGAAAATGGACACAGATCTTAATTACAGAGCTTTTAATGTGCTTATGGGCACAGCGGCTCTATGAGAAGGCTCTATGTTTCCCTGATACACTGGCCCTGGAATCCGTCCAGAGCTAAGGCAATCACACACGATTGACTTTTTCAGTGAACTGGGGAATATACCTGTTTGGAGAGAAGCTCTTTGCACAACTGGTAAAGGGTGATGAACTTTCTGGCTAATGACCGGGCTTCAATGAATCCTTCTGCCACCAGCATGATTTCACAGATCAGCTCAAAGTCTGGAACCACCATGGCGCAGGGTCTGTGCACAGGGAGACAAGGGCGGAGAGAGTTGCCAACCACGTAGTCAAAGGGGGGTTTAAAGGGAAGGACACACTGACTGAGATCATAGAAGGAGGCATCTATGAGTGCAAAAACTTAGTCCTTAGCAATGATTTCATCTAAGACTTTCAATGTAAAGTTGTGTTGACTGAGCATAAAGAAAGTGAACTCTCTTTCCCAAGTTGATGAATGAAGTTAGCAGTCAGGGGCAGAGTTGGGGCTTCAACTCACATCTGTAACTTGGGCCCAGTGTGCTTTCCACAAGGCACAGATTAGTAAAGAACGAGGTCTAGAACGATTAGGGGCTGAGGTTGAGGAGTTGAGCCTCTCTTAGTGTCTACAGGAAACAGATCTATTTTTTCATCCTGAACATATGTCTCTTCCAAGCCCAGACACTCAGGGTTTATCTTGTCCTTATCTACATACAAATATAAACATTGAATGCTGAGGGTTAAAGTAAGCACTTATTAACCTCACCTCGTCACAAAATGGGACATAGGAGGAGACAGAGGGAATTTTTGTCCATATAGGAGAATTTACTTTGATTTTTTCCCCTCTGCCTCTAGAAACATTTTATTTTAAAAGTACTTATTTTTAAATTAATTTATTAGGTGTGTAATGGGAGCCTAAGGTTGTTACATTCTTTAATTGCATTTTTTTCCTACACTGCTACAAAATTTTCAAAAACATTTCTTTCAAGTACATTTTTCTTTAAATTAATTTACATTGCAATCAAACTCAAAGGAGCACCTAAATACTTAGAAACTCAAAATTATTTTGCCACATGAAAAAGGTTAAATATGTATCCACACAGTGGAACGCAACATGGCCATGATACCGCTGTAAAAGAAAAACTATTTAATGACGTGGGAAGACATTGACCAATGAAGGCAGAATACAAAACTATACAGGTCTGAACCCAAGTTTGAAAAAGAACTCTCTACCCACAAAACATTGGAAGGAAGAATGCCAAAGGGTTACACTGACTATCTGTGATTATAAGACTGGGATGGGGAGGAGCAGAGAGGCCGGAGTCAGACTGCCTGGGTTCAAACTCCGGTTCTGTCCATTACTAGTTAACCTGAGTAACTAGGGTGACTACCCTGAGCAATTTGCTGAGTTCATCTGTTTTCTTACTGTACAACACAGTATCCTATGGCACCAGCATAGCAGCCTATTGAAATTCCATCAAGCTCCTGGTTGAAGTAGGACCTGCCTAAAGGAGGACGTATCCACACCACTCCTGTCACATAGGCATTTGCCACCACTGGGGCAGCTCAAGTGAGGGCCTTGAGTACACAGGGGGCTTTTCAGTGGCCTCCTGGGTCTTCACATCCCCAGAGAGTACTGGGCTCCCAGTTCAGAGATAAGATGCATTCCTCTATCATAGCTCCCACAACCTCTCTCAGGTAATGGTTCAGTCGGTGGGAACTAGAAGCCATAAGCATCTTTCAGTTTCCTCTGTGCTGGGCTGACTTCTCTTGTCTGAACAAAGAATGGAGGTTCCAGGTCCTGCTAGGAAATATGTGTGTGTGTTCTTATCAATATAAAGAAGATTTTAAAACATGGCAATATCCACCATGGGCAAAGGTAAAACGAGAGAAGTGTTCTCATGCATCGCTACTGGGGATGTAACTTGGCACTTCTCTTTTTCTAAAGCCATTTGGCAATGTGTATCAAAAGCCTCAAAAATGTTCCTCCCTGTTAACTCAGTGATTCCACTTCTGGGAAGCTAGCCAAAGAAAATAATCATGCATATAGAAAAAAAGACATTGACAAAGATGTGTATTACAACATTATGCATTAACTTACTTTAAATGTTACAAACAGTCTTAATATGTAACTATGGGGGACTAGTTAATTTCATTGTGGACCAAGTACTTGATAGAGTAAAATGCAGTCATGAAATGAGATTTATTAAGATTATCTGCCAGAAGAAACTATTTACAATATGATTATAATAGACTATGAAATGAACAAACAAAACAATATAAAACTGTGTAGACAACACATGTAGACTACAATATATGACTTTAAAAAGTGCATATAAGGAAAGAGAACACAAGCAAAAATCATTTTACGGGGGACGGCGTTAAAGGTGGTTTTTTAAAAACATCTACTTTTCTACATATTCCAAATTTCCTCTCTCTCTAGGTCACACCTCTCCAGTAGAAGAAATAACAGAAGCCTCTGTGTGGGGTACTCAGGAGGGGCGGCTGATGCTCACCTGAAGAGAGCCTTCAGGTTCTCCGGCAGCTCCGTGCGGCCCGCGTAGCCGGGGTTCATGGTGATGAAGATGCCCACAGAGGGATTCAGGCTAATCTCCTCTCCAAGGAAGCTGAACTTCTCCTTCTTATCTCGAATTGCATCTTGAATGCTTTTCACCTGGTGAACAAGTCAATGGACAAGTGTGTGCATTGGGTTTCTGTGTTGGGGTGGAAGCCAAAACTGGGAACCCACCGCCAACACAGACACGTGTTTTGTGGCCCCTTTCACTGGAGGACAGGCCCAGTGACCACAACGCGGGCCCTTTCCCTGAGGAATAGGCCCAGTGACTGCAACCTGGGCC
>NW_005871464.1:30277-33583 GCF_000147115.1 Myotis lucifugus | reverse complement strand
CATTTTTTTATTTTTTAAAAGTATCTTTATTGTTGAAGCATCACAGATGTCCTACTTCCCTCTCCATGGACCTTTTCTCATTCCCACCCTCCCAAGCCTTCATCCCACTATCGTCTGTGTCCTTGGGTTATGCATATTAGCATATGCATGTAAGTTATTTGGTTAATCTCTCCCCCGCCCCTAACCTTCCCTCTGAGATTTATCAGTCTGTCCACGCTTCTATGTCTCTGGATCTATTTTGTTCATCAGTTTATTTTAATTAGATTCCACAAATGAGTGAGATCATGTGATACTTGTCTTTCTCTGACTGGCTTATTTCGCTTAGCATAATGCTCTCCGGATCCCTCCATGCAGTTGCAAATGGTAAGAGTTTTTTTTTTTTTTTTTACAGCAGCGTAGTATTCCATTGTGTAGATGTACCAGTTTTTTAATACATTCATCTTCTGATGGGCACTTGGGCTGTTTCCAGAACCTAGCTATGGTGAATTGTGCTGCTATGCACATAGGGGTGCATATGTCCTTTCTGACTGGTGCTTCGGGTTTCTTAGGATCTATTCCCGGAGGGGAACACTTTAATGCTATTATCCCCATTTCTCTATGATGAAAGGGCGGCATTGAGAGGTGCAGTAGTTTGCCCAACCTGACACAGCTACTAAGTGGTGACGTCTGGATTCGAATCAGGCAAGTGAATTCTGGAGCCGGGCTCTTAGCTGCTGCGTGATGGAGAGAACACCAACACCTACCCTCTGGGCTTGTTCTAAGGATTAAGTTGTGTGTGTGTGTGTGTGTGTGTGTGTGTGTGTGTGTGTGTGACAGAGGGGAGGGGGAGGAGCCCTGCCACACAGCCTCCCACCACCCTGCAAGCCAGGTGAGTCGTAAAGGCCGGGTTCTCTCCTTAGGCCCCAGGGCTCCCGTCTACAACATAAACTAGTACTAGTACTGAGCACCACTTGTTCTGGCTGGGGAGGTGAGCTTAATTACCATTTACAAAGTGCTCTGATACCCCTGGCTGGAGGCAAAAGTGAGCCACAGCCAGACCTTTTCTGCTGTTCCCTCTGATAACATTCCCTCCGGCAACACCAGAGCCCAGAATCCTCAAGGTCAGGGAGAATGGACGATGTACCCGGTGGTCTGTGCTCCTGTGTAAATTCTGTAGGGCCCTTGAGAAGAGTGTTGAACAGACTGGAGAATGCATTGTGTTGGCCCATGGGTGCCAATGCCAGGCTCTGTTCACCCGGCTTCTGCAGGACAGGCGAGCTCTGGGGCATCGCCTCACGCAGTCACAGCAACTGGGGTCCCGGGACAAGCCACCGGAAGGAAGCAGAGCTCAGGATCCAGGACGTCCCCCTGGATGCCACGGGAGGAGCAGGTGGGCGGGGTGTGTGGGTTACACTGCAGGCTCAGCAGGTGGAGGCACACACACAGGTACGCACAGACTGGCATATAGGGCTGCGAGGTCCACTCCTTACTCATGGGGTCTGTTTCTCCACTAACTGATCACCATTTGGGGAGATTTTAAAGCCACAGAAAATAACAACAAAATAATAACGGACATTTGCTGAGTGCTTGATATGTTCCAGGTGCTATTCTGAGTATTTTACGGGAATTATCCCATTCAGTCCTCTTCACAGTTGTCTGAGCTGGGTGGGTCCTAGTTTTATAGATGAGGAAAAGGAGGCATAAGGCAGTCAAGAGACTGCATTATATTATATACGATGTTGACAGAGGGGAGGCTCAGGGAGGGATATTTGGAAACTATACTATTTTTGCAACTTTTCTAGAATTTAAAAATTTTTCAAAATGAAAAGTTAAAAGAAGAAAATAAATTTGCGAGATGTCTAACAGTGGTAAGCGGGGCAGCCTGAGTTAAAAACCAGGCAATCCGGCATCACTTCCCCAAACACCTTCTACCAGAGCCCAGCGCACCATCAAACACAGGGTGGGCAAAAGTAGGCTTACAGTTGAGAGTACACAGAACACAGAATGAATAGAGCTATTGTCATAATCATAGCCTGCATGTCTTCTTCCATGTGAACAACTGTAACCCTACGTCTGCCCACCCTTGCATATGCATTTTCAGAGGAATTGTTTTGTTTGGAAAATACATTTGTTATAATTTAGAGGCATAAGTTTCCACAAAATAAGAAAAGGTGCTTTTAGCACCCATTAAACAAACAAAAAAAGGAAAGCTACGTAGAAACGAGTGTCCTCAATGGGGTGATTTCGCACCTGCCCTCCCAAGGGAACATTTGGCCGAGATGAGATATTTTTGTTGCCACAGCTGGGCGGGGGGAGGAAGTACTGGCAGCTTGTGGGCAGGGGCCAGGGATGCTGCTAAACATACAATGCACGGACAGATCCTCACGACAGAGAATTATCAGGCCAAGACATTCATAGTGCTGAAGCTGAGAAACCCTGGACCAAACATTTACCCATGAGGACACTGAGGCCAAGAAGATGCACGTGACTTGTGCACCATTCCACACTGGTGTCTCAGATCCAACCAAATTCCCATGCAAATTCTTGGCCCTGCCCCAGAATTCTGGGGGTGATATCCAACCAGGTGTAGTTTAACAAGCCCTCCAGGTGATTCTGATCCAAGCAAAAGGTCAATTCTTGGATTTCTACTCGTACCCACTGCTGCCCAGGTGTCCCCATTCATAGCCACAGGTTGACCCCTCCCTCTCTCAGGTGAGCTTGAGCCCTCCATCCCCTCTGCCCGCCTGACACGGATAGACCTGTCTGCAGCCACTGGCCTGCACCAGCCACGCTCCATCGTGTGGGTCTGATGTGAACCCCAGCTCCACAGTCCTCAGGATGTGCTCCTTACTTCACAGACTCCCTCTCAGCTCTGGCTCTCAACGTTTGCTGAACATGGGAACCACGTGAGAAGTTTCTTTAAGTAAAACTTGATGCCCATGTCCAATCAGGACCTTGGCAGTGGAGACTGCTTTCCAGGCTTGCCCAGGCCGTGCTGAGGGGCACCCAGGGTCGAGATTACCGTGTGGAGCAGCAGGTCCCCAGCGTTATTATGAGTCCATGTGTGCGAGTTACTGGGATCTTGGGAAAATGCAGATTCTATTTCAGCAGGTGTGGGGTGGTGGTGAGACTGCATTTCCAACAGGTTCCTGGGGTGCTGACACGGCTGGCCCACAGCTTGAGTAGCACGAGGCTAGATGACACCATCTGACTGTCCACTCCCAGCACATCTGGTGGCCAAGGCAGTGTCCGTGCCATTGGACCATAGGCTGCACACCAAGTTCATGACCCACCACTGCCCCTGACCAGATGGGCTCACTCTCTCTT
>NW_005871464.1:22138-23802 GCF_000147115.1 Myotis lucifugus | reverse complement strand
AGCAAATCATGATGTTCCACAGAAATAAAGTGATTTCAGCTGAAAGTTGAATTATGAAAGAGGATATGGCTATGAAAATACTTGAATTATTAAAAGGAATCTTTGGAGGTTTGGAACAGAGAAAAATATCATTAAATCAACATTTTTAGCAGAACCAGTCTCACATTGCATATGCTAAGTTGGATGTGGGGCAGACTTTGAAAAGAGAGGGAAGAATAAACACCACCTTTTATTAAGCTCCTTGAATTACATGATTCCTCTATTGATGCAAATGCTTATTGAGTCTGTATGATGTGGGGGAAACTGTACTAGATCCTGAGGAGCCAGCAGTGAACAAGGGAGACAAAGCCCCTGTTTCCATGGGGCTTACGTTCTAGTGGGGAGACCCGACAATGACACAAAAATAAGGCCGTCAGATGGTAAGTCCCACTGGAGTCTTAAAGGGGGATGATATGGCTATTTCAGATGGAGCAGTCGCATCTCTGGAGGTACCATAGGTTCCAGGCTGGCTATTACTATTATTATATTCATGAGGATATATGTATATTTAACATTTGAGATATATAGTAATATCTATTATTATATTTGGGATAATAACAACAACCTGGCAAATGTCACAAATACTTAAGTGGAAGTTCAGGAATCAAAAGCTATGTTTTTACACATTAACGGTGGGTTTTAAACATGGATATTGTTGAAAGTATTACAGATGTTCCCCTTTTATCCCCCAATGACCCCATCCTCCCCACGCCTGACCTGTCCCCAGGTTTTTCCCGCACGATTGTCTGCCCACGGGCTATGCATATATGCATATAAGTGGAAGCATTTTCAGGTTGTGGATCCCTTTCATCAAGTGCATACCCAATATATGAAATGGGGAAAAGGTTGAGTTTTCAGAGGTAGATACTTGTCACTCCTGCAGTCTTTCCCCTGGGGGCCTGTACAGAACCCCAGGACTCTGCCTGGCCCTATTTTGAAACCACCCCCACTGCACAGTGGCTCTAGGCTGTGGTGTTGCCTTGCTATAAGGTGGTGAGACTCTGGGCTGGGGTGAGGGCAAGAAGAGTAGGTTGGAGACCTGGAAGCAAGAGGCCTGCCGAAGGAAGAGTCAGCATTGGCGACTGATCGGAACTACAGAGGGAAGGACATGAAACTATCAGAATATCTCAGAATTTCCACCCTGGACCGCAGAGAAAAATGAGATTATTCATATTAATGCAGGGGTGGGGAACATCCAGCCCGCAGGCCGTATAAGGCCCTCGAAATCATTTGGTCTGGCCCTGCAAGGCATTAGGGGTGAGTTAATTACATGATTGATCAAATATAGCAGGCTAATTTTTAAGTTGGTAAGTTTTTATGACCCAGGAATGATGTTGTAAATATCCAAATGGCCCTTGGCAGAAAAGAGGGTCCCCATCCCTATATTAATGGGGAGGAGGAATCTGGGCCCAGAGGAAGACAGAAGTTAGTAGGGAACTTCCCTGGGAGGGAGAGTGATAGCCAAGTACCAGGGGAGGCATCTTGAATGGAGACCCCCCACCGACCAGTGAAGAGAGGAGGTAAGCTGGGAAGGCAGGTAGGGCACCGGTCAGTGCCCCGGGTAAAACTGGAAAACATGAAAAGAAGAATCAGAAACTTGAAACTCAGAAGGAAGATCAGAGAGG
>NW_005871464.1:18684-20217 GCF_000147115.1 Myotis lucifugus | reverse complement strand
GGTCAGGATTAAGTAAAAGTTTTAAAGGGATTCGGTTAAATGGCCTTAGTGACCCCTGGCTGTGGGCCAACCCAGCTGTTCCCGTTTGCTAGACCTGGTGTGACAGAAGACATCACTGACTTTCTTTAATCAACATGCCAGGTCTTCACATCTAAATGAGTGTGTCCTCCAGAATGTTCCTCCTGGGAGAGCACACTTATTTCAGCAACATTGCTCAACTATGGAAGAATCTAAAAGCTTAAAATAATCTTTAAGGCGAGCTAATTTCATTTAAGGGGGGAAAAATCTTTCTTCTTCCAGCCTGACTTCAAAGGAAACATTATCTTAAAGTGTTTAATCAATAAAAGCAACCACGTTAAAATTCAGAGTGTGTAGACTAAGGAAGACAGTTATTTGGGTCTGCATCCTATTTTGTTTGCTTGCTATGAGAAAACACGATGCTATAGATTCTACAATGCTCTGCACAGCAAAATTTCATATACAGGAGAGATCACTAAAGTTACCAGAGGTGAACTGCATTTAAAGCATCTAAACGTGGTAACTGCAAGTATATCTTGCCGTCTCTAAAATTGGTTTTAAATTTAATTTATTTTGCAATCAATACACATGATTTTTGCACATAAATATTTAATCTATTCTTAATGCATTTGTTTTATTTTTCTACTCTAAATTTATTTACATGCTACCCTGTTATAAAAACAATGAGACAGCAAGGCAGCGTATTATTAGAGTTTTTAAAAAGGAATCTACATAAGGAGGAGAGGTTGCTGGCTAACAGTTCCCTAATGGGTCCTCTGCTTGGCTCCGTGTCACAGAGCCTGGAGTGGCAAGTGCCTAAGTGAAGAACATTAGCCTTGCACTTGCCTTGTGTGGGCATCTCTTGCCAGGAGTAGGGAGGGGTTAATCTAGTCTGTCTTCAGAAGTCACACCTGCCCTTACAGAATATTTTGCTCTTGTGGATATTCTGGGGGAAATGACCATTTTTACAGAGGAGCACAAATATGATTTTTATGTTATTTTTATTTTAATAAGACTTTATATGAGCTGCTTACTAGCCTTTCTGTGGTTCTAGGTCAGCCGTGGGCAAACTACGGCCCACGGGCCAGATCCGGCCCATTTGAAATGAATAAAACTAAAAAAAAAAAAGACCGTACCCTTTTATGTAATGATGTTTACTGTGAATTTATATTAGTTCACACAAACACTCCATCCATGCTTTTGTTCCGGCCCTCCGGTCCAGTTTAAGAACCCATTGTGGCCCTCGAGTCAAAAAGTTTGCCCACCCCTGTTCTAGGTCAAACAGGAAATTTAGACCTTTGGATATATATTCGGCTCCTTCATTTTACAGATGATGATAGGAAGACTCCAAAGGTGAAGCAAGAAAACCGTCTGTGGTTGCAAACCTCCTCAGAGGAAGTAGATTCCATGTGTGAGGTTTACAAGGTCAATGAGCTCCAAGACTGTCCTAGCTGGGTTTGGCTCAGTGGATAGAGCGCCGACCTGTGAACTGAAGGGTCCCAGGTTCAATTCTGG
>NW_005871464.1:12525-18489 GCF_000147115.1 Myotis lucifugus | reverse complement strand
CTTGAAGCCCCACTCATGGTCAGGTGCAGAGACTGGGTGAGGGTGATGTAGCACCTGCGGAACACGGGGGCATGGGTGATTGCCAGGGCCACTGGTGCCGATGAGTAGCACCGGCCTGGCCAGGTCCTAGTGAGAGAGAGCTGGGAGGCCCAGGGGAGGCCTGGCAGCTTCCAAAAGGAAACCCTAGAGCCTGCCCCTCTGCTCCCCACAGCGCTGTGGGGAGGACTTTCTAAAGGATCACCTGATCACGATGCCCCACTCTGCCAGGCCCTTCCCAACCTCGCCCTGCCTACTTCTTCAGCTCATTCTCAGACCTCCCCTCTCCCCAGCCCAATGCTCTGAGTCTGTTCATGTACAGTTATTCCCTCGCCCAGTGCTATGGTCTGAATGTTTGTCTCCCCTCAAACTCGTAAGTTGAAATCCTAACCCCTGAAGATGATGATATTAAGAGGTGGAGCCTTTGGGAGGTGATTAGGTCATGAAGCTGGAGCCCTCATGAGTGATATTCATGCCTTCCTAAGAGGCTGCAGAGGGACCCCTGTCCCTGCCACCGCGTGACGACTCAGCAGAAAGAGGCCCCTCACACGAACATGACCAAGCTGGCGCCTCAATGCTGGAATTCTCAGCCTCCAGAACTAAATGTCCGTTGTTTATAAGCTCCCTAGTTGTGGTGTTTTGCTCCAGCAGCCTGGATGGATGAAGATACCCAGACACACGAGAGCTATGCTTGTCCCTCTCTCCTTCCCCATCAGCCCCCGAGCCTTCCCATCTACCTGGATAGAGTTCCTCTTCAGTCTTTGCCCAGCTGATGGCTACGAACCCCTCGGGGCTCATATTTGTCTTTACGTCTCCCACTAAACATCCCCAGACCTCTCAACATGGGGGAGTGAGCAGATGTGGGTTCCCCCTCAGCAGAGTTCCCACTCCACTTACAACCATTACATGTATTTAACACACATCTTTCATGCAGATCTTAATAAGATACATATAGGTGGGGTTACATCTTATCATTTCATCTGCAGAGAGTAGCACATAAAGGCCCTTATGATTATTATAAATCAAAGAAACAAATTCATAAATGAATGGCTCGATCATTCAGTCTGTTTAATCCTCCTGTGACTATTTTTACTAATGAAAATAAACCCGGCTTCAAGGTTGTTTCTGACACTTTTAAAAAAAGACCTGTCACCCTGGCTAGTGTGGCTCAGTTGGTTGGAGTGTCCTCCCGGACACCGAAAGGTGGTGGGTTCGAACACAGTTGGGATGCATGTGGGAGGCAACTGATTGTTTCTCTCTCACATCGATATTTCTCTCTCACTCACTCTCTCTAAAGAAATAATAAATAAATAAATAAATAAATAAATAAATAAATAAATAAAACATATTTCCATTTAGATGGAAATGTGCCATTGGGTAATAAGCACATGAAAAGCTGCTCAAAATCATTGGTCATTAAAAATGTAAATTAAATCCACAATGAGATACCACAACACACCCACCAGGATGGCTATAATAAAAAAGGCAGGCAAGAACAAATATTACCAAGGATGTGCAAACATTGGAAACCTCATGAATTGCTGGTGGAAATGTGAAATGGTACAACTACTCCAGAAAACCGTTTGGCAGTTTTTTAAAAAGTAAACATTACCATATTGTCCTAGGAATTTACCCAAGGGAAATGAGAATGCATGTGCATGCAGACAAACTTAGGTAGGAATGTTCACAGCAGTATTTATAACACTAAGAAACTGAAAACAACCCACATGTCTACCAACAGTGAATAAGTAAACAAAATGTGACATTGCCAGGCAATGGAACATTAAAAAAATGAAGTACTGATACATGTGGCAACAGGGATGAACCTTAAAGACATTATGCTAAGTGAAAGAAGTCAGAGCAAAAGGTTCCATGTTATGTCATTTCATTTATGAAATGTCCAGAAAACACAGAGACAGACATTAGGTCAGCAGCTGCCTGGGAGGGAGTGAGAGTGTGGACTGACTGCGAAAAGGGCAGTGATGGCGAACCTTTTGAGCTCGGTGTGTCAGCATTTTGAAAAACCCTAACTTAACTCTGGTGCCGTGTCACATATAGAAATTTTTTGATATTTGCAACCATAGTAAAACAAAGACTTATATTTTTGATATTTATTTTATATATTTAAATGCCATTTAACAAAGAAAAATCAACCAAAAAAATGAGTTCGCATGTCACCTCTGACACGCGTGTCATAGGTTCGCCATCACTGGAATAGGGGGAGGGCAGTGTCCTCAACTAGGCTGTGATAATGGTTGTACAACCTATGAATTTACTAAAAATCATTGAATTGTACACTTGTAATAGATAAAATTTAAGGCATGGATATTATACCTCAATAGAGCTGTTTCAAATGTGCCAGTGGCCCCACCTAGAAAATCAATACCTGGGCTCCCAGCCTGCAGGTTGGACAGGGAGGAGCCATCTGAGGGGGCCTCTGCCATGAGTTCTGTTTCTGAATCTGAGATCTAGAGTTAACCCCATTCATGCAGATGGTGACTGGGTCTCCACTAGAACCAAAATGGTTTTGAAAAGACTTGAAGTGAGTTCCTGACCTCCTTTAATTAAGTGCAAAATTCCCACATTTGCTTCAGCCTTTGAGAGTGAACCCTGGAAGGCAGGTTCCCTAGGCAGAGAGGAGAGGGGTGCTGATTTTTTCTCCTGGGAGCTTGATGGAATGTGTTGGCTCAGCTGATTGGGGCATGAGCTGCACTTAACTCCTGATTACTTGGGCGCACACAGCTGCCTCACTCTCCCCCGTGGACTCGCTCACATTACAGTTGTTGCTCAGTCAGGCGGGCCCCAAGGCCAGGTGAGTCAGGTCCAGGGGAAAAACTGCGTCTCATCTCCCTGGCTCTGTCACTGTAACCATTTAGCAGTACTTCCCTCCTCTCAAGCATTCACAGTTAGATCTCAAGCATTCACAGTTAGATCTTCACAAAGTCCTGTGTGTAGCCTTAACAATACCTGCCCTCCTGAGCTGAGTTCTGGCTCCAGATCAGCCCCTGTGCCCTTCACCTCTTCCAGCCCCAGGTTTCTTCTAGAACTACTGGGGCCTGCCACAGCTCTGAACCTCCCAGGAGGAGAGCCAGCTGCCTGGACTGGTAGAGGCCGGACCCCAGGCAACTTTCCTCCCTTCTCTCTCCCTCCTTTCTGTCCCAAGGCTGCCCCCTCCTCCACCAGAGGGCAACCCCAGCCTCCTCTCCCTGGAACTGGGAGCTTTCCAAGAACCTGGGCATCCAGGAGCACAGGGTTTCTCAAAAATAGAATTCTCACAGAAAACTCCAGAATCTCTCAAAAGAAATCCTCAGAACTGGGTAGTGATCTCTTTTGGAGCATCTACCGAGCTTCTGGTCATCTTCTGAGGAAGCACTTGGGGGAAAATGCTAAAATATGCGCCTCCCCCATAATTATCAAACTCCAGAGCTGGAAGGGACTTCCCAGATCAACGAATCCAACCCCTTTATTTACAGACTAGAGGCCCGATGCACGAAATTCATGCTCAGCCCTCACAGCCCCAGCTGCCTCATGGCCCTGTGCGCCCCTCCCCCCCTCCGCCCACTGGTTGTTCTGGAAGGTTGTTCTGCCATCCGGTCTAATTAGCATATTAGCTCTTTATTATATAGGATAGTAGACTGGGGCTCAGGAAAAGAACGTGGGCTCTTTAAGGGGTTGTAATAACTAAGGCAGGGCCATGAAATAGCTAAAGGGCTATGAGTAAAACCCAAATAAAAGAAGGAAACAGTATTTCCCTCTCCTGCACGTGGGTCAGCATTATGCTCAGGCTCTAAGGCAGCAGAATGTCCGGTCCTTGGGGACACACGCTCCTGCTCTAAGATTCCATCTGTGTTCTTGACAGATTGTCCGTTTCTTTCATCACCCAAGCCAACTGCTTCAGTATGCGCCTGTTTCCCAGTGATGGGGAATCATGTTACAGTGGTTAGGGCAATGACCGCCATCAGACAGGCTGGTCCAACTCTTGCCTCTACGACAAAGTGTTTGTGAAATCTGCCAAAGTCATTAAACCTTAGTGCCTTAAAAATGTGTGATTGGGGTCCATTACACAGTATTTTCTTCGTACAAAGCAATTTGGATACATTTGCTGCATCAAAAACAATAGCAATTGTGAGAATGACAAGTAATCCTTTAAGATGAGCACTTGTCTAACCAACTAACCCAGTGGTTCTCAACCTTGGCTGCACATTAGAATCACCTGGGAATCTTTTTAAAAATCCTGATTTCTGGGCCTCATCCTTCGGAATTTCTGTTTCTTTGTTATGGGGTGGGGCCACACATTCGTAACAAAGAAACAGAATTTCCGGAGGATGAGGCCCAGAAATCAGGATTTTAAAAAGATTCCCAGGTGATTCTCATGTGCAGCCAAGGTTGAGAACCACTGAACTAACCTAACACAGGTCAATTCAGTTAGCTGTTTATTGGGAACATGGACCCTTTGGTGCTGGAAGAGACCTCAGAGATTTGGCTCCTTTTCCTTTTTCTAAATTTATTATTTAACATGTTTTCTTATTTATTTTATTTTATTTTTAAAATATATTTTTATTGACTTCAGAGAGGAAGGGAGAGGGAGAGAGAGAGAGATAGAAATATCAATGATTAGAGAGAATCATTGACCTGCTGCCTCCTGTATACCCCACATTGGGGATCAACCCACATTGGGGATTGAGCCCGAAGCCCAGGCATATGCCCTGATGGGGAATCAAACCATGACCTCCTGGTCCATAGGTCAATGGTCAACCACTGAGCTACACCGGCCGGGCTCTTTTTTTATTGACTTTAGAGAGAGAGGAAGGTTGAGGGAGAGAGAGAGAAACATTGATCGGCTGCCTCCTGCATGCCCTCTACCGGGGATCAAACTGGTAACCTGGGCATGTGCCTTGAGCAGGAATCGAAAGGCGACCTCTGGGTACATGGATGACGCTCAACCAACTGAGCCACACAGACCAGGGCAGAGGTTTGGCTCTTTCCCCATGCCAGGCTCTCTCCCATTAAAGCCTTCAAATACAATCATAGGATCCTGTAGCCTTTCCTCCCAGCAAGGCATAACTTCTTATTTCAGAAGGCAGCTCCTTTCACACTGGGTCAGCTTTAGTTGTTTGAAAAGACTTACTAGTATTGAGCTGAAGTCTCTTGTTTTCTTTGGGCAAATGACTTCTATTGGCTTTGCTCTTATTTGCCCCATCAGACTCTTATGAGCATGAGATGAAAGAAGAGATAAGAAAGGTAGAAAGCCGATTCACTCTCAAAGTATTATTTTTTAGGATAATAAATATATAAAACATAGCTTTTCCTTTTTTGATAGTCATTTGACAGATTAAAGAAAATATCAGTGATGAATAGCTGTGGCTATCCCAGAAATGTGGTCTGGCTAATCTTAGAGTTGGTGGAATCCTAATTGGCTGGTATCCATTTTCCATTGCTATGTAAAAAATTACCACACACTCAGTGGCTTCAAAATTCTAAATAATTTTAATAATTGAAAATGATGAGGTGGACCCAACAAAGTAAAATGTAAGAAAAGCGAATGCAGATTAGTCTCCCAGCACTTGCACATGTACAGAACAGGGAGCTGTGGTTAGACGGTTCACGGGAAGGAGACCCCAGGCTTTTCACAGGTTTCAAGCTCAGTGTGAGAAACAGCATTCGTAGGAGAACATCCTCATCATCTGCCAAATCTGTCCCTATAACATTTTAACTTTACAGTTTTGAAAATGGTCTGTCTTCAGCATAAATGCCCCCAATTTTAGAATCTATTCCTTATGCTCTACACTGGTTGGTAAATGTCTTTCTCAGAACGTGACACAAAGAACTGAGAGCAATGAATGACATATGATCTCTGTCGCAAAAGTGATATCATGCCTGGTAACGGAACTGGAGTAGTTATAGCTCTGCTTCATCTGATGTTTACGT
>NW_005871464.1:0-12425 GCF_000147115.1 Myotis lucifugus | reverse complement strand
ATACAGGGCAGCAGAACAGAAGACACATTTACAAAAATTAATTTTACACAAGTGTAAAGAAAGTTAAAGCTATAATGAAATTACACAATGATTTCTTAGCTACAACACCAAAAGCACAGTCCATAAAAGAATAAACTGACAAAGTGGACTTCACCAAAATTTAAAACTTTTGTACTTCAAAAGACACCATTAAGAAAATGGAAAGATGAGCAACAGACTGAGAGAAAATATTTGCAAACATACCTGCAATAGAATATATGCAAACATATATGCAAACAGAATATGCAAAGAATTCTTACAACAGACAAATTAAACAATAGGCAAAATATATGTACAGAGAGTATGCCAAGGAAGATATACAGATAGCTAATGAGCACAGGAAAAGATATTCAATATCATTATTAGAAAAGTACAAGTTAAAACTCAAATAAGATACTACTTCACATCCACTAGAATAGCTATCATTAATAAGACTGACAATAAGCTATGTTGCAAGGATGTGGAGGAACAGGAACCCTCTTAATTTGCTGGTGGGGATAACAAATGATCCAGCCACTTTGGAAAATTGTTTGACAGTTTCTTAGAAAGTTAAACATAAAACTTCCACACCATCCAGCAATTCCCCTCCTAGGTATACACCCAAGAGAAATGGAAACATTTATCTACAGAAATACACACAAATTTCACAGCAGCATTACTTATAATAGCCCCCAACTAAAATAGCCTGTGTTCATCAACTGGTGAGTCGACAGACCAAACGGGTCATGTCTCTGAAATGGAATACTATTCAGACATAAAGAGGAACAAACAACTGACACCTTCTCTACCAAGGCTGCACCAAAAATCGTTCTGCAAAATCAGAGAAGCCAGACACAAGAGGGCACATGTCATATGGTTCCATTTATAAGAAATGCTCAGAATAGGCGAGTTTATAGAGACAGAAATCCAATGGTTGCCTGTGACTGGCATTGGGAATGAGGATTAACTATAAATGGGCATGAGGGATCTTACCCTTGAAAAACTGATTTATGGTGATAGTTACACCACTCGGTAAATTTACTAAAAGTTATTGAATTGTATACTTGGAATGGTGATACATTTGATATGTAAAATACACCTTAATAAAGTTGTTTAAATATATATATATATATATATATATATATATATATATAAATAATGTTAAGTAGCAACAAACATTTTTAAAAGATCTAGAGATAACAATAAGAAATACTATATGAAGATACTTATAAACTTTTCTGATAAACATAATTAAAGTATAAATAAGCAGAAATAAGTCACATTTTATAAAGATGCCTATTCATTCAAAAGTAATTTGAAGGAATTAAGGTTGACCAATTAAAAACCCTAATCATTTACATTTTGGAACTGGACAAAATGATTAAAGTTCATTTTAAAGAGGAAACAGAAAAGCTAAACAAAAATAGTCAATGAAGATACATGATGTAGACCAAGCATGTCAAACTTGCCGCCCACGGGCTGCATGCCTTGTTTATTTGGCCCATGTTAGCTTTTGAGTTTGACATGCTTGATGTAGACCTTTACCATTCATGAAAAGTTACAAGCATTAAATAGTATGGCTGATAGATAAGTTAACATACTGATGAAACAAAATAGATATTTTGAGGTAGTTTCATAGACTCAGAACTTTGAATATGGTAGAGCAAACATCACAAAGCAAAAAGGAAAAGGGCCTATTACTCATTACTCATTACTTAAAAACAAACGAAAAAATCAAACCATATGCTCCCTGAGATAGTTTCTGTGGGTTTTCCTTGCTCAGGAGTCCACACTTTGGGAAGTCATCTACACTACACCATGAATTCTGATGGGGCTGCCAATCAAAGTATTTCCCATCCTCCCAGGGTAGGCACAAGTTTGGGCAAAACACTGATCTCACTAGTCATCAGGGATGAGCACATGTGCTGGGCAAGAGAGGGTCTGAATCCAAAGTCATAAGGTGTAGGCATGGAGACCATCTTTCCAGCCATACAAAGAAAATCTATGGGAAAGAGAAGTCAGTACTCAGAAGAAAGTGAAGCCATGATCGGAGAATTCAAACCCTATCAAGGCCCAGGAGATGGTTACACTACAGCAAGCTGGACTCATTTCCCAGGTAGGTGAGATAAAAGGCCTCTTTCTAAGTTAGTTTGAGATTGCCTTCTATCACTTGTCACTGTTTTTGTTTTGTTTTGTTGTTGTTGTTTTAGATCCTCACCCAAGGATATGTTTTTTTTTTAATTGGGAGAGAGAGAGAGAGAGAGAGAGAGAGAAACATTGATTGGGTACCTCCCATACATGCCTTGACCAGGGATAGAACCTGCAACCTAGGTATGTGCCCTGACCAGGAATAAAACCCAAATCCTTTTGGTGTATGGGATGATGCTCCATCCCACTGAACCACCTGGCCAGAGTGTAACTAAGAATGTTTTGATGAAAATGCTCACTTTATTCAATTGACAAAAAGTTCACCAAAGAATTATAAGAGGTTAAAGGAAAAAGTAAAATAAAAGAAACTATGATAAAATAAGGTGAATATTAAACTGATCTTGAAATGGGCAGGGGCTTTATAAGTATAAAAGTAAAAAAGTGGGCAATGACAGTAACAAATAATTCACACAAGAGGAAAATATAATAGCCAATAAATACATAAAAATGCTCAGGCCTGTGAGTAATTAAGATCACCCAACTTCAAATGAGACATAAAATTAATAGTATTTTAACAATAATACTTAATGCTGTCGAGAATTCTGTGAGATGAACACTCTCATAAACTAGCAAGAGTGAGAGCAACATTTTTTTCAAGAATAATTTGAAAGTATGTGTCATCCAATTATCCTGCTTCTTGGAATCTTTCCTGGTGAATTAATGAGAAATGTAGTAAAAATTCATATAAAAGTGAGTTCAGACAGCCTTAATTTTAACAGTAAAAGCTTAGATGTAACTTAAATATCCCATAATGTTAGATAAATCATGAGATACTTGTAAGTAGAAGGGAATGCAGCTATTAGAATGTTTTAGAAGAATATTTAGAGAATAAGCACATGATTTAAATAAAAAGAGCGATCTATGACATTTTACACACAGTATATGTTTGCAATTCCAGTTTTTCAAAGTCTACACGTAGAAGCAATATTAACAATGGTTACCTCTGGGTGACTTATTTTCTTTGTTTACAGATTACTAAGTTTTTCCATAAAAATCTCAGCTAAAAAACTTTTTAAAAAAAGTGTATGACTTTTGCTAGTGCCCTTGCCCAGGAAATCACCTTCAAAGACTCTTGCAACAATGACATCTCACCTCCTTGCAGTGGTTGCTGAGAAATGAAGAGGTGCTCAAAATTGGTAAGTGGTTGATTAAAACATTACTTAACACAGCCCAGGGCTGAAGGGGCATTTGTGTGTGAAGGTGAGGGGGACAAGAGGGAGGACCGTCCGAAGGTTAAGACACAACTTATGAGAATCGCTTTTGTTCAGCCTGAAAAAGCATTTCCATTTAGTTCCACTTAGCATCGTGCCAGGGCCCTGCGACAGCGCCGAGCCCACGTGCCTGCTTATACATTCAAGTCCCATCCAGGCGGTGGGAAATTCCAAAGAAACAGGCATAGTCAGTGGGACGCGCTGTAATGCGGGTGTGCTTTTAATGAATGTGCAAAGGTTGCGTGGATCAATTGTCCATTTGATTAATTCCTCTGGCAGGAGAGAATTAAATGTACTTAAGCTACACACCAGCAAAAGCTGGATGCTCTTTAAAATGTGATTTTCTGTGTTAAGGCCAATTTTTTTTTTCTGTGCAAAACCTTTCTTGAGATAATAATGGAAGTCATTGAGAAAATGGAATGTGCCATGTAAATATTCACAACATCCTACTTTGTCGGAAAAGCGTCTAATGTGCAAAACAAGGTCAAGGTCTATATGGTCCGCACCATTGTTTGCAGCAAATCTTCCTTTCAAGTTCTTATTTGCATTATTTCACAGAAGAGGTGATAATTTTCTGCTTTAGAAACAACTCATTGCCAAAGCCCTCGCCTTTCCCTCTATAAGGCATTTAGCATTAGAGTTCTAGAGACTCCTAAGTCCAAAAGAGGTAATTATCTTCTTCAACTCGTTGGCAGGCATGAAGCCCCCGGGAAAAGAAAGTCTTGTACTTTTTATCACTTGGAGCGATAATGTCTGATATGTCAATGGAGGGGAAGGCAATATTCTGAATGGTATGGTGAAGCGGGGCACACCTGAAAGTCTCAGCAATCCTTTCACTGCATCCAGATCAGGAGTATTCCGTGCGTGCCTACTATGTGCCAGGCATGGTGCTGGGTCCTGGGTGTGGAGGAGTGAGCAAATCAACATCAATGTCATCACGGACAGATTCTGATTAAATTGCTCAGATAGAGGAAAGCTTCATTGTTCTGTTCCAAGTGATGTTCTATTAGATCATGATTCAGGCCAGGCAAATATAGCAAAGTATCACTGTCACAGAGCATTCTGTATCGGACTTCCTCCCTGTTTAGGGGAGGTGTCTTGCTGAGAGTTGCTAGAAAATCAAAGGAACATGAGAGGGGCCACTCCGAGTGAAGATGCAGGTGAGAAAGCTTTTCCTTTAACCCTCACTGAATGATTCCCACCAATGGATGGAGCCCACGTCAAACCTTGAAGATGCCAACCTCCCCTCCCCACGCTGCTACTGCTTTGCCATCCCTGCTGCAGAGAAATCTGCATCTCCCTCTGAACAGACGGTATCTGCCTTGTAGCCTAAGCTGGGGCAGGGAGGAGGGTGGTCCCCAGCTAAGAGCAGAAGACAGAAATATCACTTCTCGTATGACCTCATTGCCCTGTGTCCTTCAGCAGCAGAGACGGAGACAGACTCCTGCGTAGGTGCCTCCTCTGAATCAACCTCCCCTTCCAGATTCTGCCCATTCTTATACTTCAACGTTCAGCCACCATTCGTTTATTTGAGCTGTATTTATTCAGCATCTACTGGGTGCTGGTGACATAGCGACAAACAAAACACAGAGGTTCCTGATTGCAAAGCTCACATTCCAAAAGAGAATGCAGCCAGCAAGCAAGCAAGGTCATTTCAGAACGTGGGCAAGGTCAGGAAGAAGACAAACAGAGTGAGCCATCAGGGTCATTGCTGTGTGTGTGTGTGTGTGTGTGTGTGCACGCGCGCGCACACACGCGTGCAGGGAGAGGGTGTCTATTAGAAAGAGTCTCCTCAGAACTGAGAGTAGAACTAAAGGGTGAGAAGGTGACAGTGGAAAAGAGGGACATTCCAGGCAGAGGGAACTACTCGTGCAAAAGGCTCTAAGTTGGAATGAACTTAAAGGGGTCAAGGAACAGACACGAGGTCAGTGCCAGGCCTCAGGGTGGTTGGTAGGAATTACTAGGTCCCACGAGGAACTCAGGTTTTAGTCCAAGTGCAGTGGGGAGTGATGAGAGAGAGTGGTGTGACCTCTACAGGGTTCCCCAGGAAGGAGGAAGTGGGGAGTGGTCTGGGTGGGATTCTGGATGGAAGATCTTTCCAGAATAGCAGGGAAAATGAATTACAAAGTGAAAAGCATGGGGGTGGGGGAGATAAACCATGAGATCTTACTTTGTGGATGATGTTTGGATTTTCAACTCCTCTGCATCTCCCACATCCTATTCCAGGAGCACAGTGATTACAATTTAACTAAACATTGTTTGGAAGTATATTTGAGAATTTAACCAGGATACATGCAGTAACACTTAAAATAGGCAGAGCGAAAATCAAGTAAAAGATGGCACAGATTCTATATGGCCATTTTATCCTTCAAAATTTACGATGGTCTCTTCATTACCTACAAGTCACCTATTTGGGGTGAGCCAGCATTCAGATATACAACTCCTTTTGGAGAAGAAGAGATTCAGGATTTGATGGAATTATAAGGGGAAAGGGCACTAGCTCTTAGAATTTGCAGAAATCTCAGCAGAATTAAAATATTATTTCTCACAGGGACCATGACCTTATTCCCCTGTCCTTTCTCTCCTTTGCCTATGTTCTGCTGTCAAATAAATCTTCATAAAATACAGTTTTCATCATTTTATTCCTCTGAAGAAAAATTTTCAACAGTTTATCAGCACTTACTGAATAAAAAATGTCTTCTTCCTAATTTATAGTCTGACCTTTACCCGTTTTCCCAGCCTCATGAACAACTACCTCTCCAAAATTCAAGAATTGACTTCCAGGAGCATGTCTGGAGTTTTCCCATTTCCATGACTCTGCCCACAGAATTTCATTTTCTAGAATTCTTTTAAAAAATATATATATTTTATTGATTTTTTACAGAGAGGAAGGGAGAGGGATAGAGAGTTAGAAACATTGATGAGAGAGAAACATCGATCAGCTGCTTCCTACACACCTCCTACTGGGGATGTGCCCGCAACCAAGGTATACGCCCTTGACCGGAATCAAACCTGGGACCTTTCAGTCCGCAGGCTGATGCTCTATCCACTGAGCCAAACCAGTTAGGGCATCATTTTCTAGAATTCTTATTAGTAGTTCTTTAACTTTTGGGGATCCCAGACCACTTGAACCATTATTGAATACTACAGATTCTCTCATTGGAAAAAGTGACACACACACAGATTTCTGTACAATTTCATGATACCCTAACAGCCATTCTACAACCCACTGAAACCCTATTGGAATCCTACACATCCTTCAGGGGCGGGTCAGATCAGATAAGATCTCTTCCCTGAAGTGTTACCAGTCCTCCTCTTCCCACAGCGGGTGGGACCCCTGTCTGTGCTAGGAGGGCTTACACTGCTAAGTCCCTTGCTTGGAAATCTGTAGCATACGGCTTTGAGCCCTCCTTGGTACTATGGCCTTACACGTTTTCCCCTTGTGCTATTTAAATTATTACCTACATATGTCCTATTTCCCTCACTGGAATTGGAGTTTAAGGGCAAGGAATGTTTTAGTCATTCCCAGGGACTAGCTCAGTGTCTGGCATGAATTCATAAATGAATTAATATAAATGACAGAGAATACGGTTCCCTAAAAAAACCCATAAGATCCTAACAGTAGGAACTACCTTGCTTTCATCTTTGTATTCCCAGAGTGAGAGGTGCTGAATAAATGTGCGGATTGATTGATAAGAAAATAATCATAGGGATCATTTACTGAGCATTTACACACACTAAGCTTCTTACAAGCACTGATGTCTTTTATCCTTACAAAACCCGTGAGGTGTGAGTTACTACCTCCATTTCACAGATGAGGAAACCAAAAATGAGATCAAGTTTCTCATGGTCACACAGCTGGCATGGGTTAGAGCTGGTGTTAGAACACAAGTGTATATGACTGGCCAGTAATTCCTCAAAAAGTCATGGCTCATTGGTTTGCTCTGTGGTTTGTTCTTTTGGTTTTACTTTACATCTGTTGTGTTCATCAAGCCCTCCCCCTAGAACTCTGTGAACCCAAGTGACAGCAGTCTTGATGCTGGATGGCCATTGGATGCGTGAGCCAGAGAGCAGATTTCTGTCAGTGGCTGGTGCCAGCACTCACCTGTCTGTCAAAGGTGTGATCACAAGGCGAGGTGTATTTCCCAGGTACTCATAGGAATATAGAAACTGGGCATCACAGATGTTGGCAAAGCAGTGTTTGGCCTCATCATCCCAACGATGCCGCAGCTGGGACAGCCAGAGAAAGGCCTGGGCACCGTCCACCTAAAGACAGAGTGGCAGAGCAGCTGGGTGAAACAGTGCCCAGCAGGTAGCAGGTGGCCCTTAGCCACAGGACACACGGGCTCTGGATGACTTGGGTGTTGTCTTCTAGTTAAGAGCACAGCACACTGTGCCTGCCACAGCTCAGAAGGCATGAGCTGCTCTGATTACCTGTTTCTATGGGGGTTTTGAAAGGCCGGAGCAGACACCTTGATCCGTTCCCAGCTCTATGGCCAGTGCAAAGTCTGGCCCCCATGCTTTGTCTGTATGTGAGCCTCTTCCTAACTCCAATATTGGTGTGCCCACAGAGAGGGGGTCTCCTACGTGTTTGGTACTCACCTTCTGAGCAATCATCTTGGCCACCACGTCCCGGGCATGCACATCGATGGTGCATATGGTCATGACCTTCTGCCGGTCCCCCTTGGAGAGCTGGCCAATCAGCATGGTGATGAGGGCTTTGAGCTGGGCCACTTGCTTCTTGTAATAGTCTTTCATGGCACTCTCATAGCCTTCCTCCAGTCTGGCAAATGCCATGCCCACCTCTGTGGTCCACCAGATCTGGGTGCAGGTCAGGGCCACCTGTGGCAACAAGAGGCACTCAGCAAAGCCTTTACCAGGCCTGTCTGCAAAACCAGTCCACTCATCACACCAAGGGACTCAGAATGTGACTGTGTGAGTGGCATAGCCCCTTCCCACCCTCTCCACCAGCATGGATTAAGTGAGCCATGCCTGTGAATCCTTGGTGATGTGAAGTGATTACAACGCAGTGGGGCAAGTACTTTCTGCTCTTAAAAAGTATACCATTTGGTTAAGAACAACCAAAGACTTACTCTAGTCATTGTCAGTGGCTTTCAGAAATCACTATACTGATCATTCAGTTTTGCAGCATCCATCCTGCTCTTGGGAGGATAACAATATGTTGATTGGAATCTCAAACACACTCACTCTTTGCTGTCATTCTGAATCCTCTTGGGGTCCGAATATTTCAGTTTAGTGAGCCATTGCTGATCACTTGTGGTGTATCTTGCTTGTATGTAATACTTTCACTACATTTTTTATTTCTTAAAGCTTATAGTGTTGAAAGCCTACTCTTGAAGGTCAAGGTGAATTATACCAAAATTCAACGTGATAATATGATTTGCATTTTTCACAAATTCAAAATAAATAAATGGGGGAAAAATTCAAATGAACATTTCTTCTGTTTATTGGGAAAATTGATATGAAAAATGCATGATTTTGATTCTTCATGGTGAAGAAGTTAGATACAGTGATCACCTGTAGGATCATTTGCTTTGGGAGACATGGTTGGAAGATATGTTACAATAGCAGCAGGTAGCAAGCTTCCCTGCCTCCAAATTCTGATTCAGGTAAACAAAGAATCCTGATGGGAGTCACCCACTTTGTGAAACAGAGAATCCTGCTGCAGTAAAGATACCATTCCCTAGTTTATCTGCTTTGCTTTTGGATTTAGACATGGGGTCTTGTTACAGGAGTTCCTCCTGCACTGGCATCTTGTTGGAATGGTTTGAATGTGATGCAGCAACTGTACTGTTAAAAATACCTCTTCCCTCATGCAGTACCCACCTATGTCCCTTCTCTTCTCACTGTCACAATTGCTGCCAACATTCCCCCACCCTTTTCTCACTTCTAAGCCCCCTGCACTCCACTGAAATGGCCTCCCCAAGTTCACAGACATTCCTCAGCCTCTTTATTTTGCTTGGTCTCTTAGGAGTACATGACATAATTGACCTCTGGCCTGTTATCAAGTTTCTTTTTTTGGTTTCCATAGTTGCTATTCCCTGGTTTTTCTTCTACCTAAAAAGGTACCATTTCTCTTTCTGCTTTACTGGCTCCTCCCTGCCTACCCAGCCTCTGAGTGATGCTCATGGGTTTGTTCTATATTCTCATTTCAATCTACATATCTTCCAAGAGCAACCTCACCTACTCCTATGACTGCAATTACCAGCAAATACTTACAATCCCAAATATACCAACACTGGTATTATGCTACCAACAGGGGAAAGGAGGAGGGGTATACTGCAGCCAGAGTCATTAAAAAATTCTCATTAGTTTTCCCTGCTCTCTATTACCCTCCTGAGAACCAACCCACTAAAGGATTCAGACATGACTTAGAATCAAGTCAGACTCCCTAACATGGCCTCTAAGAACTAGCTTTGTTTCCTCTCCAGAATTATTCTGCTGCCTTTTGTTCCCTCCACTGCTTACTCTTGCTTCAACCACACCCAGTTCCTCCAAATTCCTTAGCTACACTATGCTCCCCTTGCTACTGAGACCTTACACAGGCTTTTCCTCATGCTTGGCTGCTCTTCCCCTCCATCATTACCTCATAAACTCCTATTTCAAACCTCGGCTTGAACAGCATATTCTCAGGGAGGTGGTCCCCAGGCCCCACTGCCTAGCCCTATGCCCCCGAGTGCCCCGAGCCCCTTTGGTCACCACTCCAGGCCCATCTGTAAGAAACGCAGTCTGTGAACTCCAGCGGGGCAGGTTCAGGGTCCTGGTCCCTTCTGGTGTCTCCCAGACTCAGCGGTGAGCTTGGCACAAAGCCGTCTGGGTCAACCAGTCGACCTTTTACATTTTCTCCCTACGGCATCCAGTGAGGGCCAAAACAACAACCCCTCCTTTCCCCAGGTTTTGGTTGAATTAGGTCACGGCTGACAATTCTCATACTCCCTCTTGCTGACGCCTCACAGACCAGCTTCTCCTGACTGTGAAGCCAATAGTGAGTCTGATGTCTGGTCACCCCTGAAGGCTGACCAAGGTCCCCGGGAAAGAGAGCCCAGTGGAGCCGGGGCCCACGAAGGTCTGGTTAGGATGTACCTGAGCTGGATAGTCAAAGAGCCACTGCTCCCTGGGCTTTTCCTCATAGGCAGTCACACCGTCGGTCATCTCATGCCTCACGGTGGCCTTCATGTGAGCAAGCACGTGGTTCAACCATGTTTCCA
This sequence comes from Myotis lucifugus, assembly GCF_000147115.1. Taxonomy (NCBI): domain Eukaryota; kingdom Metazoa; phylum Chordata; class Mammalia; order Chiroptera; family Vespertilionidae; genus Myotis; species Myotis lucifugus. The sequence goes on along the minus strand of NW_005871464.1, from coordinate 1,759 downwards.
CCTGAAAGAAGACCTCTGGCTTAGCCCCTGGTTTCTGAGAAGATTTGATCAGTAATACACGTGTCCTTCCTCTTAGCCTGAGGGAGTGAAGACAGTGCAGCCAAGCCCTGAGGACAACCCCAACGGCTGCCACAGGCACAGGAGATGACGGCTCATTTGTGTAACCCAGGTTATAGGTGAGCACCAGGCTCAGCTAACTGCGGGGGGATGTTCCCATTGAACACACAGGACAGAGTGGCAGGCTAAGGGGGTTGGTTGGGGGGCAGACTGCCATCCAGGGTTCATAAAGGAAATCCTAATCTGGGTTGAGGTAGGTGTAAATAAATCAGTGGATTCTCATGACTTTGTCCATGAATATGGCGATGTGAACCGGGATTATATTTTCCAACTAAATGCTTTCTCAGTCTACAAAAAGAGTACATTCTGAACCAAACCCTAGGGTTCCTCTCATAAAGCAGTCTGATTATTTTCAGTATTGGAATTACTTTCCAAGACACATGTGGATGAAGGTGAAACTCTACAAAAGATATTTTCTCCAGCTGTTACTGTACTTGGGTCATTCAGGGTAATGAACGAAGAAGGCTTATATCTAGTGGTAATGGTGAAGGATGGTAAAGGGGTTGAAGCAGAAAACTGTCCCATGCTTTTTGTTCCTTTCTTAAAAAAAATGTTGTTATTGATTATTTTAGAGAATAAAAGGGGGAGGGAGAGAGAGATAGAAACATCTATGAGAGAGAAACATCAGTCAGCTGCCTCCTGTACACCTCTACTAGGGATCAAGCCTGGATTTCTGGCATATACTCTGACCAGGAATCAAGGTGACCTCTTGGTGCATGGGATGAAGCTCAATTCACTGAGCAACACTGGCTGGGCTATGTTTCTTGAATTATAAACAGAAATCTGGAGGCAGAGTTCTTGGCTCTGCAAGGAGGGAATGACTCTGGGGTGCATTTGAACAGAGAAGTGACATTTCAGGAAAAATGGTTGATTTTAAAGGGTGTTTTCTCCTGGGGCAGATGTCCATGTTCCTGGTTCCTGTGGGGTGCTCCAGGGGATGTCATGTCAAAGTCTCCGGTACTGCTAACCATTGTAACCCTTTTCTCATCGACTCAGGGAGCTGTTTATGTGCATTTCCTTCCTCTCTGCACAGGTCTTTGGTTAAGGCAGATACATGAACACTGACACAGGTCCTTCCCAGAGAGAGAAAAGCAGGCATGAGAGGCTGCTCCAGGGTTGGATCAAGTCAACAGAAGCGGAAGCTACGGGTTCAGTGGGACACAGAAAGCAGCTCTGGCCTAAGGTCAAAGGCCGTGCCGAAGGTCAGTGCTGACGGTATCTGAAGGCAGACACTTGAGAGAAAGGACTTTCACAGCACCTGCCCACTGCAGCTGCAGGGCTCGCTGAAGGCCACGTACTCGTCCTCCTTGCTGTACATGCCGAGACTTATCTTGGTTGGCTGCTCACTGGCGTCCAGCTGGAACTGCATCCTGGCCATATTGTCAAAGAGTTTGGAAAGGTGGCGTTGAACCTATGAGGGGAAACCATGGCAACAGATTGGAGAAGGTGTTGTTTAGAGGTCTAGCATGTGACAACTATTAGAGGGCTGGGTACCAAACACTTAGAAGAAGCTTGTGGGAATGATGGCGATGTGACAATGGCAACCAACTAAATGAGAAGTGGCCAAAGTAATATGATACTAGTGGGAATATGGCGCAATAAGCTACCAAACCATGAAGCCACCCAAAGTTGGATTAAGTAT
>NW_005871463.1:881036-896837 GCF_000147115.1 Myotis lucifugus | reverse complement strand
AAAATTTTCTAAAATCATAAATAGAACAGAAAGATTGTAGGTTACACTTAGAAGCAAAACTTTGGAAGACTAGCCATTAAGAACTAGATTTTAACTTTAACAAACTGAAAACCAATTTTTTTTTCATCCAAAGAAACTTCTGAATAATCTTTGCATTACACAAAAACCCAGGGGTAGGGATGGGGTGTGGTGACAAAAAAAAAAACCCCTGCCCAAACATGTCACTCACCTGAAATTCATCAAGTCAATCTCTCTGAATCTGTTTCCTCATCATAAGAAAGGAATGTTTTCCAGAATAAGTAATACATTTATTATTAACTAGAGGCCCGGTGCATGAAATGTGTGCAGGGGTGGGGGGAGTCCCTCAGCCTGGCCTGTGCCCTTGGGGGATGTCCGACTGCTGGTTTGCAGGAGGCGACTGGAGGCAACCAGCGGGGCACTCACTGGCTGGCCCCGCTGCCCAATCACCTTCGCCAGTTACCTCCCTGTGTCGAGTGTCTGCCCCCTGATGGTCAGTGCACGTCATAGCGACTGGTCATTCCCCCGTTCAGTCAATTTGCATATTAGGGTTTTATTATATAGGATGATTTAATAATATTAATAAAATTTAATATTGATAAACAGCACATCAGTTAGCAAGAGCACTAGGAGAAGCATACAGTGGTGGACAAATATAAGAGATTAGCAGCATGATAGCACTCCGTAGTAACTGCAGCCTTTCCCAGACCCTGAGCTGGCCAATGACAGACATACAAAAGATGACATATTCTCAGAGACTAAGCATGACTCAGCAGAGCCAGATCACGGAATTTTCCCAGAGGTTTCAGCCAGGGATGGATGTCATCAGGAGAGGAGCTGCTACACATGGAGACTGGCCCCATTTCACACACAGCTGATGGAAATGTACTTAAGAGCAGCTTTGAATTCCCTACTCCCTACCCCCTTCTCTGGCCTGTAAGAAAGATAAGGAGTAAGGGACAACAGCAATGACAGGATGCTGGGATGACCTGGGTTATACCTTCTCGCATAATATTTAAAAAAATAAGCTCTACCATCCAAAAAAAGCCCACCCTGGCCCCCATGGCTTAGTGGTTAGAGTGTCAGCCTGTGCACCCGAGGGTCCGCAGGTTTGATCCCCAGTCAAGAACATGAACCTGGGTTGCAAGTTCAATCCCCACTCCCTGTCAGGGTAAGTGTGCAAGAAGCAACCAATCAAAGTTTCTTTCACATCGATGTTTCTCTCTCTTTTCTCTCTCCCTGCCCTCTCCCTTCCACTCTCTGAGAATCAATGGAAAAAATATCCTCACTCCTTAGGTAAGGATTAAAAAACAAAAAGCCCACATTCAGAATCACCAAGGAGATATAGCAAAGGAGGAGGGCAGAGCAGAACCTTCCACCAGAGGGTCTTAGTGTGGTAACTAAGCAAAACTCCAAGACTCAGCAGGGACTTAGAGACTGAAGACCAAACAAACTTTAACAAGTTAGATGACCTGGGAGAAGGCAGCCCTTCTCGCCACCAATTTTCCCTTCCTACTGATGGATTTGGTGGAAGACACACAAGGGGGTAAGGATCCGAATACTGAATTCTGCTAATCAGCCTTCTCCGGATCCGGATCCCTGTTTCTCAGCTCCATAAGATCGGTGGTTAGAGACCTTCACCCAACTCCCCACCTCTCCTCGCAGGGATGGAAGGAAGAGCAATAACATTCAACTCTATCAATGGAGACCAGGAGGATGAGATAAGCAGAGAGAATAGGGCAAACTCAATTGAGGCTGCTGCTGGCCCAAGAGGGAGCTGCGGGGACATCTCAGAAAGGAGAACAACTCCTGGGTCAGGAAGTGTCTCCTGAGGAAAACAGCTACTCTGGGTAGAAACCCAAGAAAAAGTCCCCAAAGAAATCTTCACCCTGAGCCCTGAACTCGACTCTGGGGAGAGCTGTCCTTGAGCAACAAAGTCCCCAGGGCAGCGGGCAGCAGGGTGGAGGTGGGGCGATGCTAGTCGGAGAGCTGGCTGGAATGTTCCCTGGGGCCAGCACAGGAGACAGAACTGGATCGTCAGGTGGACCCCGGCCAGAGGGCCCTGGTTTGCAGCAGAGGAGATGCACCCGGCTCCGTGCATCGGGGGAAGCTGTGTGAGGAGAAACCTGGAAAGCAGGCGGTCACACGGGCGATGCTGCCTGAGCACTCCGCGAGAGAAAGAAGGGACAAGTCCACCTCTCCCCCGTCACTGTGACGGCAGACTGAGGTCAGTGTGAACGCGTGCCCAGTGTTTTCACAGCCAGCTGACAGAGTCCCTCACCACCAGCACCTGCTTTCCATGCTGACTCAAGGGGTCTGCGCAGACTGCCCGGCCCTAAGATGCTTCCTCGGGTCCTGAGGAGCCTCGCCACCCTCCCCATGACCCGCGTCCCAAGTCACGCCCTTCTAGAGGTCGGGCTTCCTGCTGAAGCTGACCAGTTGCCAACTGGGGCCAGCGAGGGACCCAGATGTCATTTTCCAGTAAAAACCAAGAAAGACTGGGAACAGACAAGGACTGCTTATATTTTCCAAAAATCAGAGCTTGGCCATTATTATGTATCGCACTTGATAGCTGACGTGCCCGGACTGCTAACCTGGATAGCTGCTCCTGAAGGAGACCCACCCACCCCACGACCTGGATTCAGGCACAGGACTTACCCTCGGGTCTTGTCAGCTCAAAGAGGCAGGCGCAATCTAAAGTAAAAGAAAGAGAAGTGTTACCCTCATTTCTGCAGCACTTCCAAGAGCACGTAGGAGTAGCAAGAACAGAGATTCAGAACCCAGAGGACTGTTACTTTGCTTCCATCAAGGAGAGTGGATGTGTGTGGGGGGGGGGAGGGGGGGCACCAGGAAAGCACCCCAGCTCTGCTATCCAACGCCTGGGCTCCACCATTGCTGCTCTGCCACCCACTCCCGTAACCACTCAAAGCCTGTTTCCTCATCTGTGAAATGGGAATAGTCACAACACTCATCTCACAGGATTCCTGGTCACACAAGCGCAGCCCTGGCACCAAGCCTGCTGGGGAACACAGACCTTAGCCAATGTGCTTAGTAAGAAGCATTTAAGTAAAACCCTTTTCTGGCACTCACTGCACAAGAACAAGAAGTTCTAGAAACTTTGTTTTATCTGAAGTACTTTTTCTTCCTGTCCAATTCCATTCTGCCCCAGGCCTACTTTCTCTGCAGAGCTGTCTCCAGTCCTTCAGAGCTGAGCGCTCCTCCAGATTAGACTCTCCGAGCCCACTTCCTATCTCCCTATGCACTTGACATTAATTTTTGTTTTATGTGACCGAGAGCTGATAGGCCTCCCATTTTTCCCGACTATTTCCTCAGCCCACATTGGTGGGATGTGACCACTTTGGGGAGTTCACAGGCCACACCTGTCACTCAGCTCTAGTCACTGGTAAATCAAGAACAAAATGGAGCCCTAACCGGTTTGGCTCAGTGGATAGAGTGTCAGCCTGCGGACTCAAGGGTCCCAGGTTCAATTCCGGTCAAGGGCATGTACCTTGATTGCAGGCATATACCCAGTAGGGGGTGTGCAGGGGGCAGCTGATCGATGTTTCTCTCTCATCAATGTTTCTAACTCTCTATCCCTCTCCCTTCCTCTCTGTAAAAAAATAAAAATAAAAATAAATCAATAAAATATATTTAAAAAAAAAAAAAAAGAACAAAATGGAGACACAGACCAGCAAATCATCAAAGGAACTGAATCCATGATGCCCTGATAGATTACATCAAGGCTGAAAATGAAAGTCTGGGGTACTCGATTCAATAAAATATTTATTGGGCTTATACCTTCCATAGGCACCATGTCAGAGGACACAGGCTCTGCTCCCAAAATGCCAAAGAGTAGGTAGAGAGGGACCCATGTAGGGACTCCGCCTGATGGCCTGGGAGGGACCCCAGCCACACAGTCTCCTAGCTGTGTAGATTCTGAGGGATTTAGTCTACCCATAGCTCCTCACCTTTAAATGAGGAGCTAACAGTACCTCTGTTATAGGGTTGTTGTGTCAATCCAAAAAGACATGTAAGGGGCTTAGCAAGATCCCTGCCACCACATAATAAAAGGTTGGCTTTTGTGAATAATAAATCATTACATATCATTATTATTAAAAGAGAGGAGCCATGTCCAACAGAATAGATTTGGCAAGGCTTAATGCAGGAAAGCCTGCAGAATAATTCTGATAGGATAAGGTAAGGGGAAAAGTCCTGCAGAGAACAAGAGCAGAGGAGGGACAAACACTAAGAAGCAAGTTTGGGGGCCTCACATGAGGACTGAGGCAGACAGAAGAGGATACCTGTTAGGTCAAAGGTAAGAAAAAGCCCAATAGGTGGGATCATATCTTCTCACTCAATAGGTAAGAGGAAAGGGCTTTGTGTCATTTCCCACCTCCCACCATCAGGCCCTCCTCCTTTCGAAGTTCAGCAAAGAATTCACGGCTGAGACTAGAGGCAGCTAAGACAAAGAGGTGAAGGGAAGGTCAGTCAGGCCCAGGTGAGGTATCGGAGGGAGCAGGCGCAATGCCCCACAGCTGAAAGGATGTCTACGGATGACAAACAGCATGCTTTCTGGGTATAGGGAGCAGGGGGCTGTTCAGAAGAGAGGAAGATGCTACTGGGAGGCAGCCAGAGGACCCACACTAATCCTCAAGGGAAACGTTTACCTGGGGACGGCGCCCAGCTCATGTGGAAGAGCGCTACACAGATCGGGACAGGCTGGATCTATCTAGCACAGGACCCGGGACTAGGCTCCTGGAAGTGAGACCAGAGAAAGCAAGGAGGAGGACAAAAGGGCAAGTGGCCTGTACTGGCACGTCCAAGGCAGGGGGACCCACCCAGGCTACAGCTACCAGGACCAGCCTCCCTGAGGGGTAGGTGATCCTCAAGGTGAGACCCGGCACAGACAGGGTCAATGAAGCTGGAGCCGGCTCCAGGAGAGAGAGATAAGGCACAGAGGGGACTTAGCGGTAAACTGTGAAACTCTGAATGACAGCCTAATTCAACAAATCAATATTGAACAACCTCGGTGAGCAAAGCTCCTTCCTCAGGGCAGGGCAGCCACTAAGAAGCACAGGGTGCCTGCTCACAAGTGGTTTCCTAGAAAGAACACAGACAGATACAACCTGTTGCTCCGGCCTCCTGCTGGGCCCTCAGAGCCCAACCAAGAGCCCTGGCGCCTTTGGACCCAGCCTCACGTCTGCCTTACCAGCACCTTCGCAAGTGCCCTCACCTGTCTCACCTCCTGTAGAGGCCTCACACCCAACTGAGAAGTGCTCCTTCTCCCCCGTTCCCCGTCCACCTTCCTCAGCCTTCCTCTTGCACAGTGGTTCTCAACCTTGGCTGCACATTAGAATCACCTGGGAATCTTTTTAAAATCCTGATTTCTGGGCCTCATCCTCCGGAAATTCTGTTTCTTTGTTACTAATGTTGTGGCCCCACCCCATAACAAAGAAACAGAATTTCCGGAGGATGTGGCCCAGAAATCAGCATTTTAAAAAGATTCCCAGGTGATTCTAATGTGCAGCCAAGGTTGAGAACCACTGCTCTTGCAGGTTCTAGTCGCTTAAAACTCACCTCTCCCCCATAATAAAAACTTGGCTCCTCACATCCAATCACCGCTTCTTCACTGCCGGCTGCAGTGGAATCAAAGGAAGCTCACGACTCACCCCATCCACAGAGCTTTCCCCAGTCCATCCCTGTCCAGCCCCCAGCCAGTCCACTTCTCCCCTCGCTGGCCTCAGTATGCGGTTTGGCCTGATTTGTGGGCCTCTACTCAACTTCCTCTTCCACGCCCTCCCAGGGGCCATACCTCACCCGCATGGGCTCTGTACAAACACACCGACTTGCTGCTAAAAGTTCCATTTCTTTTTCTCTCCCTCAATCAGTTTGTCAGCATTTCTAGGACAAGGATCTGTTTCATCTCTCACGTCTTCTCTCGGCGCCCAGTCTAGAGATCGGAACACGGTAGGTGTGCGAAAGAAGGCGAGTCAGAACTCAAGAGTTAAGATGGAGAGCAAGCAGACAGAACCGCTGTATCTCGGGGTTCGCAGAAATGCTGAGCACATGCACTCCCAGCATGAGGACTGGCGTCACAGGCAGGGGAAGGGTGACGCGGGGAAGCCAGGGCTGATGGCAGCCGCGGGTAAGGGAGCCACAGAAAAGGCAAAGCCTTCCGAGTAGACTCGGTAGCTCCGGTTATGATCTGCCTACTACAGTCCGGACACCTCCTTGAGACTCGGTTTTCCCAGCTGCAGAATGGGCATCAGACACCCCGGCACACTTTCTCACAGAATGAACAGGCCACCAGGCGTTTAAGTTCAAAGCTGCCAGGGCCCTAGGACCCGGCCTCACCCCAGCGTTAGTGAGATGAGAAACGAGCTCCCCCGAGATGAAACGACTCAAGGTGCACAGAGCAGGTCATTCCGGGAGGGACCTTCGTGGCAGGTCCGGAAAGCCAGGCTTCTGCGTCCAAAACTCCTCGCCGCCCCCCGGCGAGTGCACTCGGTAAACTGCTGAAAGCGGCGAAAGTAGCAGCTGAGCCCAGCCCCATCTCCTAACCGAGCAGCCGCGGGCGAATCCCTGCTGCTGGGCTCCTCGAGCTTCTTCACCTGAAACTAAATGGGACCGAGAATACTCCACCGGGTAACGAGGAGGCGGACCCTACGCGAGACTCCAGCGAGACCCCTCAGAACCGAGCAACTGCCAGCATGATGCGGAGACCTGGGCTCCCCATGCAGACAGACTCGGGTTCGAACCCTCCCTCAAGGACCTAGCACGAGGCATTTTCGTGCTCCGGGCGTCAGTTTCTCCATCTGCAAAATGGGCCCGAAAGCCAGAATAAGGCCGCCGCCGGTCGCCAGGGGCGCGGGATGGACAAGGCCCGGCTGTGCCCGCAAGGGAGAGATGCTCACGGAGCGACGGGCCGGGGTCAACGGGGTCCCGGAACGAGGGAGCGAGGGTGTGAGAGAGGATGGACCCACACGACCGTCCCCCACAGGAGGGGGAGGGGAGGGGCGGCGCAACTGGCCTCGCGCACCGCCCGCAGCTGTCTCCTCCAGCCGTCACTCGCGAAGCCCGCGCCGCCTTGGCGCGCACGACCCTTATATAAGCGTCCCCTGCGGCGGCGCCGCAGCACGCCCACCCGCTCCCACCCGCCGCGGGAAGCGGAAGGTGCGCAGCGCGGCGGACACTTACCGCTTCGCCGCCGCCGCCGCAAGTCGTCGCCGCCGCCGCTACAGACGCTAGCTCCAGTGACAGGGAGCAGCTGCGGTCTCCGCGCAACCGAACTTGCTGCGGTCCACGCCCCGCCTTGGGACTTCCTATTGGCTCAAGCAGCCCAACCCCTCCTGTTATTGGACAATGGTCTCCGTCACTCACCACTCCCCCGTTCAGAACTCCTCCTTACGCCCGCCTGCCCGTCACATTTAAGCCTTGGCGCCCCACGTCAGCCCCGCCCCTCGCGTCCCCGGCGGTCCCTGGATTGGTGGAGAGGCTGGAAGAGCCCGTCCCTGGCACACCGCCGCCCACTCCCTCATCTACAGAGCCCCACGTGGGCCTCTCGTCCCGGCCGCGGCCCGCCATAGGCGGAAGTGGCCGGTCTCGGACACCTGTGATTGGTTGTCCGCGGGGGTGGGGATGTGCGATTCATTCACCCGGGTAGCACGTGTCTCCCAAAGCCGCTAGCATAACAGATCACACCGGAGCTCAAGGATCCGGGCTGGATGCACATACCTGCCAGCGGACGGAGAAGAGGTCGGAGGAACGGGTTTGCGAAGGGCAGGAGTAAGGAGATGGTGCACGGGTTTACGGGGCTGTGTCCTTTAGCAACTGTAGGGGTGGGGATGGTAGGCAGAAGACCGTCTCTGTGTGACCTTGGACCAGCAACCTCACCTCTCTGAGCCAGTTTCCTACTCTGCAAGTTGAGGCCGCTCAGGACCTAGAGGGCCCCAGAAGGCTTGGTTGAACGGAAAGCTTCATAAGTCATAAGCTGGGCTCTGTGCCAACCAGGAGATAGGGGAGTGGCCAAAACAAAATATATGCCTTCTAATGAGATAGCACAAACGGTAAACAAATAAAATATACCGTACTTCAGATGGTAATCAGGGCGTGGAGAAAAAAAACCGACCCGCTTCCAGACAGTTGGGAGGATTAAACACTATGAGAACATCTTGTTAACTAAAAATTGCTAATTGAGCACGGAGAGATAATACACCTCCGTTCTTTTCTTTCTTCTTTTTTCTTTTTCTTTTCTCTATGTTGTGTCTGCTGTGTTTGTCTCTCCAATTTCCTAGACTTCCCTTCCATCTATCTGGCTGAACTCTAACCTGGGACAATCCCACATAGCCGTTTTAGTAGCGGAAAATGAATTAAAAGCCCAATTCCCCAGATTCGAATACTCATTTGATTAACAAACACCTTTTACTATGGGCTTGGTGCTATGCCTGGGACATAGTAGTGAAAAAGACACAGTTCCTACCATCTTGTCATAAAGCTAACGTTCTATTACATGTCCAAGTCCAAGGACTCTTTCTACCTCACAACTTTCTTTTATGCAGGAAAGAGTTAGAGCTGTGTGACCTTGGGCAGGTGCCCAACCTCTCTGGACTGAATTTCCTCATAAAAGGGTTTGGACATGTTGGCCATTAAGTCTGTTACTTTCCCATCCCTATTAATCTTCTAGTGTGTGTGACTTCAATACTTCCTGCCTGCATTTTTTCTCCACTGCTGTGCACGTGTATGACGTGGGCCCCTGTGTCACTCGGGAAAGGCAAGGCCCTGCTCTAGGGCTGGCCCTGCTACAGGGGCCGTGATGCATTGGCTCAGTCCTGGCTGGTCCATGTGAACACCTGGGTCTGGAGCAGAGGGCAGGTAGCTCCACCCCGGTTCAGGTGACACCCTGGTCAACACCACCAGGTGGAGATCTGAACAAAGAAACTAATTGAGAACTAGAAAGTGGACTGTTGTGAAACCAAGGCAGTATGGAATTTGAACAGTTAGCTCAGGCACACACATTACCTAGTTCACATTAAATTAGGAAACAAGACACCTCTCCACCCAGGCTCTCCTACCTCCAGGTTGAGTTCCCCAGAAGGGATATTCCATCCCAGACAAAAAACTCCTGGCCAAAGCCTGGGTGGGAAGTTTCATGTGGCTACAAAAAACATGTCTCAGCGTGGGCTTCTATACCACTAGCGACAGAATCTCCTTGGATCAGGGTGCCAGTGGAAGCACAGATGCCCGAGCCCCAGCACATGGTTCTTATGCATTTTATTAACCACCAACTCAGATCTTAGAATCACCAGCAGAATACCACTCAAGTCCATTTTGAGGAATGGGGTCCTCAGAAATAAGCATTGCATTGCTTACTTAGAAGCTCCTTGAATGGTTCTAATGTGGGTCAGTGTTGAGAGGCCTAGAGAAGTTATTACCCAGACTTCCCTGATGATGAAAACCCTCTGGGGCTCTTTAAAACAAAACAGATTCCTGGACTCCCAACCCCTGTGGATTCCGATCCAGTAAGTCAAGGGTGGGGCCCAGGAATCTTTTTACTCATTTATTTATGTTTAACAAGCCCCAACTGATTTTTGAGATCTGAGAAACTTGAGAAATTTGCCTGTGTTCCTAGGAGGATGCAGGGGAAGCCAAGGCAGGACAGAAAGGGGAGACCAGTCTATGGAGGTCCGGCCAGGAGTCTAGCTCAGAACTGGTTCTCTTACTGTATTTTAAGAGTTTCTCAGACAAAGAGATAAATTATCAGTTGAAATATACACCGCTTTAAATTAAATATGTATCTATGCACAGCCCCTCACTTCATTTCTGGTTGGGCGTGATATCTTCAAGGAAAATTCTAGTGACCTTAACCATTAGGCTTATAATTCTATCTGATCAGTGTGAGGCCCAGGTCTGAGCTATGGCAGGTGGAACACATTTGCTGAGGGCTTTTTGCTGGCCTGACTCTGAGGGGCTGGACTCAAGGCCCACTACTGACTGTGTCCTTGGGCAAGTTGCTTCACCTCTCTGAGCTTCTGTTATTTCATCCAAAAAATGGATAGAGCATCGGACTGCAGACCGAAGGGCCCCAGGATTGATTTCTGTCAAGGGCACATGCCCGGGTTGCAGGCTTGATCCCCAGTAGGAGACAGCCGATCAATGATTTTCTCTCATCATTGATGTTTCTGTCTCTCTCTCCCTCCCCCTTCTTCTCTGAAATCAATAAAAATATATTTTAAAAATAAAATTAAATTTTAAAAAAATGAGGCTAAGCTCCAGAGTGGTGTGAGAGTGAAATGCAATCACAAGGTAAGGCTCCTGGAGAAGAGGGCACACTCCATCCCCATTGCCTACCAAGTTCAGTCAGATTCCTCTTCCTGGCTTTGGAACCCCTGGAGAGTGGGCTTCAGTCTGTCTTTCTAGGTTCTTCTGCAGCCCAAGGACTACCCTGAGTTCCCAGGCTCTAGTCACCCGCAGGATCCCACCCCCATCTCTATTGCACCAGTCCTCCATGCTTTTGAGGCTGAACTCCAAAACCACCTCCTCCAGGAAGCCTGCCTGTATTCTCCCCACCCCCAAACCAGATGTGGTCTCCCATTCTCTTCTGTGCAACCTCAGCACTTGGCGTCTATTTTAAGGTGCCTTCCTTCATGTAATCAGAATTTCTCCTTTGTCAGGGATGGAGATTCTACCTGATCCCCTTGGCCTCACTCCTTGGCATCATTGAAACAAAATCTTGTCTGGCCAGTGTGGCTCGGTGATTGAGCATCGACCTATGAACTAGGAGGTCATGGTTCAATTCCTGATCAGGACATATGACCAGGTTGCAGGCTCCATCCCCAGTAGAGGGCATGCAGGAGGCAGCCAATCAATGAATGATTCTCATCATTGATGTTTCTATCTCTCCTCTCCCTTCCTCTCTGAAATCAATAAAAATGTATCCTATATAATAAAGAGCTAATATGCTAATTAGACCAGATGGTGGAACAACCTTCTAGAATGACCAGTGGGCGGGGCCATGGGGCCGTGAGGCAGCTGGGACTGTGAGGGCTGAACCCCTTGCATGAATTTCGTGCAGCGTGCTTCTAGTTTTAAAATAAAATAAAATACTAAAGATTAAAAAGGAAACAAAATCTTGCCTGTGGTGTGTAGATGAGGATTAATTTCAATGGCTCACTAATAAGAAGGAGCATCTGGGCAGCCTGCCCCGTTTGCTGCCTTCTGTATCTCTAAGCCTCACTGCAACCTTCAATGGCACCAGCCATGTAAATCTCAGAACCACCTTAGGAAATGGATACTGTGTGTTTTATTAATTTCAAAGCACACATCCCCCCATCCCTGCATTTTAACCCCTGAAATGATCTCCTGATAAATGGGCAATGGGTATTATTTAATTTATTTAAATTCTTTATTGTTGAAAGTATTACATATGTCTCCTTTTCCTCCATTGACTTCTCCCTGCCCACACCCGCCCCCAGCACAGGCCCTCACGCCCCTACTGTCTGTGCCCATTGGTTATGCTTATATGCGTGCATACAAGTCCTTCGGTTGGTCTCTTACCCCGCGCCCCCATATTCCTTCTTAATAGTATATAAAATAATCCTCCTGCCCTGGCTGGTTTGGCTCTGTGGATGGAGTGTCGGCCTGCAAACTGGAGGGTCCCCGGTTCGATTCTGGTCAAGGGCACATGCCTGGGTTGCTGGCTTGGTCCCCAATGGGAGGCGTGCAGGAGGCTGCTTTAAGCCACTGAATTGTGGGGTAACTCGTTATGCAGCCGTGGACAAGTAATAGTCTCCAATATTTAAGATCAAGTATTTACTCTCCTGCCCTGGGGACAGAGAGAGGAAGGAGCGTTGTCCTGGCCTCTAAGGGACACACAGTATGTGGTTGCTGCTACTCCGCGTATCTGGTTGGCTGCGCAGGAAACTGCCTCCCTGACCCCAGCTGAAAGGTCAGGCGGGCTCCCAGGGGAGCTGTCACGCTGCCGGGTCTGGAAAGATGAGTAAGAACTTGCCAGGTGAGAAAGGCAGGGCGGAGGGGAAAAGAAAACACACATTTCTCCTTGTCCTCCGGAGATTTGGGAAGTTGTCGTAAAATCACACACTTGGCAAGAGGGTGTTCAGCAGCTACATGCCTGACGCAAGAGCATGATCCACCCCAAGGCTCGTAGGAGTGTGTGAGTCAGCAAGCTCCTCCCTGCGCAGACTTCGGGACCGTGGGGATTTGATTTGACTCTGAGGGCACTGGAGATTGAGTAATGGTTTTGTTGCTTTTTAACCAGGCAGGGGGTTGGCCTTTAGGGGCGTGGTCAGGGATGGAATGAAGAGGCCTGGGTGTGGATCTCAGCCCACCTTTGGGACGGGTCGGGACAGAAGGCCAAGGTCCCCTTTCTCCATTCTCCTCTTCACACTGGCTCCGTCTTCGCTCTTCCGGCTGGGAACTGAGCCTGGTTAAGAGCCCTTTCATCCCAGGACGGCCTAGAGCAGTGATGGCGAACCTATGACACGCATGTCAGAGGTGACACGCGAACTCATTTTTTTGGTTGATTTTTCTTTGTTAAATGGCATTTAAATATATAAAATAAATATCAAAAATATAAGTCTTTGTTTTACTATGGTTGCAAATATCAAAAAATTTCTATATGTGACACGGCACCAGAATTAAGTTAGGGTTTTTCAAAATGCTGACACGCCGAGCTCAAAAGGTTCGCCATCACTGGCCTAGAGAGTGAGACAGAGGAAAAAGAGCAAGGCCAGACCCAGGGAGAAGTCTGAGATGAGGCAGGAGTTGCAGCCAGCACTTCCCCGGCCCCAGACAGGGGTGCCCTGTGCAGTGGCCCAAATAGAGAGGAGGCAGGCCCCCTAGCTTCAAGTTCTGCCTCTGCCACCAACACGGGCAGGAGGGCAGAGTGGTTGCAGCATTGGGCTCCAAAGCCAGGCTGACCCAGGCAGGGGTCCCAGCTCTGCCCCCTCCTGGGCACACTCCCTGGCCAGGTGCCTGATCTCTCTGGGCCTCAGCGTCCTGATCTATAAAAGAGGGATAACAATGCCCACCTCGTGGGACTTTTGTGAGATTTAAATGAAATACATGGAGGAACCAATAAAAATGCTCAGAAAATAGTAGTTAAAGCAAAAAGCAGTATGGACCAGATGTGCGAGGGACCTTTCAGACCTCAAATTCTCTGATTCTGAGGATTTGCTGGGCGGCCCAAGCACATTTCTCTTGCCCCTGTCTTGGGAGAAAGAAAAGCTACTAATAGTCTCCCTTTTGGGAACACCCCCATTCGTGATTTTATTTGATTTTTCACAACAACCCATTTTACAGATAACAAGACTGACTGAGAGGGGAAGGGATTTGCCCGAGATAATAAATATCACCAACTCACTGTTTTTTAATTAATGTTTTCATTGGTTTCAGGGAGAGAAAGGGAGAGGAAGAGGTAGAAACATCAATGATGAGAGAGAATCACTGATAGGCTGCCTCCTGCACGCGCCACACTGGATATCAAGCCGGCAACCCAGGCAGGTGCCCTGACCGGGAATCAAACTCTGACCTCCTGGTTAATAGGTCAATGCTCAATCACTGAGCCTAACTCACCTTTAAAAAAAAATTTATTTGTTGATTTTAGAGAGGGAGGAAGGGAGAGAAAGAGAAACATCAATTTGTTATTCCATTTATTTATGCATTCATTGGTTGATTCTTGTATATGCCCTGACCAGGGATCACACCTGAAACCTTGGTGTGTTGGGGTGACGCTCTAACCAACTGAGCTACCTGGCCAGGGCCTCACCAACTCACTTTTACTGAGCGCCCTCTATGCTCCTGTGGGTGCAGCATTATCATATTTAATCTCCGGTCTGATGGTGGGACAAAGGTGTAATGGCCACCATGAGGAGAAGGTCTCTTTAGAGTGAAAGATGAAGCAAACAACTCCATTGAATATAACAAATTTTTTTACGGGATAATTTACTTTCAGGGCAATTGTGTAGAGCAGACAGAAGGCCCAGCATGCAAATTATTCTGCAACTAGAGGCCCGGTGCACAAATTCGTGCACCAGTGGGATCCCTCAGCCTGGCCTGTGGGTTCAGGCTGAAACCGGCTCTCTGACATCCCCTGAGGGGTCCTGGATTGTGAGAGAGTGCAGGCCAGGCTGAGGGACCTCACCAGTGCACGACTAGCACCAGGGAGGGACGCAGGAGGTTGGCCAGCCAGGAGGGACCACAGGAGGGCTCCAGAGCGTGTCTGGCCCATTCAGTCCCGGTCGGCTGGACCCCAGCAGTAAGCCAACCTACCAGTCAGAGCGTCTGCCCCGTGGTGGTCAGTGCACATCATAGCGAGCAGTTGAGCGGCCTTAGCATATCATTAGCATATTACGCTTTGAATGGTTGAACAGATGACCGGACACAGCATATTAGGCTTTTATTATATAGGATAAACGCTCCCGTGCAAATTATTCTACAATAAAGACTCCCATTACTGTACTGTTTTATAATATAACTCAGGTACTATTGGTTGACAAGACAAAGGGACAACGAATACAGCAGCCCCTTTGGAACTGTCACCAGGCTGACATTCATCCTGGCTATTACTAACAAAAGTATTTACATTCTGTTTTAAGGAACACAGAAGGCTTTGATATGCTTACTAAGGACGGTGGTAGGTCAAAGGTCACCGCCCGAAGGGACACAAAGTGATGGAGATGGTGTTTGTTCACATCTACATCTGTACATCCTCTCAACAGTTCCCTGAGTTACTTGTCCCTGTTACAAGTGAGGAAACTGGGAGGAGGTGGCACAGCCGCCGTGATGAAGCTGCTGTTTCCCCAGAGGCAGCTGCTCCTCGGAACCTGCGCTCTTACCTCTGTTCTCTGCTGGAGAATTAGGGGCGGAGCGAGGTCTGGAAAAGTCCAAGACTCCTGACTCCCAGCCTAGAGCTGGCCTGTTTGTTTTTGTAAAATTTCTAATTGTGGTAAAATATACAAAAACATAAAGTTTACCATCCCAGTTATTTTTATGTACAATTCAGTAATGCTACATTCACACTACTGTGCAACCAATCTCCAGAACTTTTTTTTTTTTAATAATTTAACAGAGAGCAAGGGAGAGGAAGAGAGAGATAGAAACATCAATGATGAGAGAGAATCATTAATCAGCTGCCTCCGGCACGCCCCACAACCTGGTCATGTGCCCTTGACTGGAATCAAACCTGGGACTCCTCAGTCTACAAGCCGACACTCTATCCGCTGAGCCAAACCAGCCAGGGCCAGAACTTTTTCATCCTGCCAAACTGAGGCCCTATAGCCACTAAACATCTCTCCATTCCCCACAGCCCCTGGCAACCACCATGCCACGACCTGTCTCTATGTTTTGCCTATTCTAGGTTGGAGCTGTCCTATTTCTTTTTTCTTTTATTTGGTCTGTTTTTAATGTTTTTATTGATTTTTGGGGAGAGAAACATCCATCTGCCACCCCCTATTGGGGATGGAGCCCACAACCCAGGCATGTTCCCTGACCGGGAATTGAACCAGTGACCTTTTGGTGCATGGGATAATGCTCAACTGACTGAGCCACACTGGCCAGGGCAGGAGCTGTCCTGTTTCTGAAAGCTCATCTCTGTTTTGCTGTTGAGCCATCTGTTTCCAGTGTCGACAGAACAACTTTGGGCAGTCAGGGCTGCAGGAGTTGGGGGAGGCCAGGCTCTTCTGAGGTGGTGTGGTCAGGGAAGGTGGCCTGGAGGTAGAGGCATCAGCCTTTGCCCTAGGTGGAGTGACAGTGCGGGGGGTGACTCAG